>NC_053498.1:21537903-21837903 GCF_905171775.1 Rana temporaria | reverse complement strand
AAATGGTTCAACTCACCATAATGCAGAAACAGTTGGAGACCCGAGTGTGTCACTTGCCACCATCGCCTGCCACGCGTTGCGGATTGTCACTTGCCACGTCGCCTGCCACATGCTTATCACTTGCCACGTTGCCTGTCACATGTTGTGGATTGTCACTTGCCACGTTGCCTGCTGTCACATGTTGTGGATTGTCACTTGCCACGTCGCCTGTCACATGTTGTGGATTGTCACTTGCCACGTTGCCTGCTGTCACATGTTGTGGATTGTCACTTGCCACGTCGCCTGTCACATGTTGTGGATTGTCACTTGCCACGTTGCCTGCTGTCACATGTTGTGGATTTTCACTTGCCACGTTGCCTGCTGTCACATGTTGTGGATTGTCACCTGCCACGTCGCCTGTCACATGTTGTGGATTGTCACTTGCCACGTTGCCTGCTGTCACATGTTGTGGATTTTCATTTGCCACGTTGCCTGCTGTCACATGTTGTGGATTGTCACCTGCCACGTCGCCTGTCACATGTTGTGGATTGTCACTTGCCACGTTGCCTGCTGTCACATGTTGTGGATTGTCACCTGCCACGTCGCCTGTCACATGTTGTGGATTGTCACTTGCCACGTTGCCTGCTGTCACATGTTGTGGATTGTCACTTGCCACGTTGCCTGCTGTCACATGTTGTGGATTGTCACTTGCCACGTTGCCTGCTGTCACATGTTGTGGATTGTCACTTGCCACGTTGCCTGCTGTCACATGTTGTGGATTGTCACTTGCCACAGCGCCTGTCCCACATTGTGGATTGTCACTCGCCACATCGCCTGTCACATGTTTATCACTTGCCACGTTGCCTGTCACATGTTGTGGATTGTCACTTGCCACATCGCCTGTCACATGTTTATCACTTGCCACAAAGCCTGTCACATGTTGTGGATTGTCACTTGCCACATCGCCTGTCACATGTTTATCACTTGCCACGTTGCCTGTCACATGTTGTGGATTGTCACTTGCCACATCGCCTGTCACATGTTTATCACTTGCCACGTTGCCTGTCACATGTTGTGGATTGTCACTTGCCACATCGCCTGTCACATGTTTATCACTTGCCACGTTGCGGATTGTCACATGTTGTGGATTGTCACTTGCCACATCACCTGTCACATGTTTATCACTTGCCACATTGCGGATTGTCACTTGCCACGTCGCCTGTCACATGTTGTGGATTGTCACTTGCCACGTCGCCTGTCACATGTTGTGGATTGTCACTTGCCACGTTGCCTGTCACACATTGTGGATTGTCACTTGCCACGTTGCCTGTCACACATTGTGGATTGTCACATCGCCTGTCACATGTTGCGGTCCGGACTGTCACTTGCCTGCTCCAATTGTCCCTTGCTGTGTCCCAGAGTCAGGACCAGGGTTGTCAGCAATGTCAGGCAGCAGAGAAATTATTTAAACTCTCTAAATTCCCGCGGTGCCTACACAGAGAGGAAGGGGGCTGCTGGGCGGGCAGTGAGAGATGATGTAATCTCTCTGCTCCCTCCCGCTTAACAGCTCGCTGATTGGCCAGCACTCGCTCAGGCATAGACACTCACCAAGCCAATCCGCCCAGCCCACAAGTTCTCTCACCTGACACCCGTCAGCGGAGCCGCCCGCACTTTTAGCTGTCACTCGCCCGCACACTATGTCACTCGCTCCCTCACCAGCCCACCCAGCTGCCCACAGCCTGGCCTGCTAGCTCTCACCCATCCACGGCACTCACCGGCCATCCGCTGTTAGATTTCAGGGGGTGCCGTCCCGCTGACAGGGAGGGGGGGGGCGATCGGGGGAGATATACAGTGCAGACACCTCACGGCTCTCCTCTCACTGTCACAGCGCCATGGCTCTATTTACCAGAGAACTCTGCAGCGGCGCTGTGACAGGGAGAGGAGAGCCGTGAGCTGTCTGCACTGTAATTCTCCCCCGATCACCCCCGTCTGTCAGTGGTGCTCGCTCTAATTTCATTCGCTGTGATGCCGCCTTGTTTCCTGCCGAGAATCATGACATTGGCACTGGTTTCTAGGGGGGGGCGAGAGCCCTCCCTTGCCCTGTAGACACTCCCCCTTGGACGGATCTGTCCAATCGCGAGCAAGGGGGAGTGTCTATGCGACTCCCCCTTGCTCGCGATTGGACAGATCCGTCCAAGGGGGAGTGTCCATGCGCGGCGGGGAAAACAGCTGTTCAAACGAACGCTGTCTATAATGTTCCCCGCCGCGGTGATTAACGTGGCAGCGGCGATTTCGGCGGTGGCGGGGGGGCCGGATTAAAAGGTCCGCCGGGCCGTATACGGCCCGCGGGCCGTAGTTTGCCCAGGTCTGGTTTAGATACTCAATGTTTTAAAGAGCCCCAAATGAACGCTAGTGTTTTGCGTTGAAGATTTCTAAGAAAGTATGTTGGAACTGAAATGGGCAAAACCCGAAATAGATATAGTATCTTGGGTAAAATGGTCATCTTTATTATGTTTATTTTACCAATCCATGAGATTGGTAAAGAGGACCATTGTTTAAGGAGATTGGTAATTTGCTTTAGTAATGGCGGAAAGTTAGCCGAGAAGAATTCAGTTAAATTGGGAGTAAGAGTAATTCCTAGGTAGGTCAGGTGCGATGTAGACCAAGAGAATGGGAGGGAAGTTTGTGCTTGTTGTAAAGTATGGGAAGGTAAGGAGATATTTAAGGCGGTAGATTTTTGAGAGTTGATAATAAGTCCAGATAGCTGTGCAAAATGATCAAGCTTACTTATAAGGTTGGGAGCAGAAATATGAGGGGAAGACATAAATATTAGTATATCGTCAGCAAACAAACATAATTTGTGCTGATGACCTGCTAAGTCTATCCCTTTGATTGAAGGGTCAGATCGTATAGCCTGAGCTAGGGGTTCAATAAGTAGGGCAAATAAAAGTGGGGAGAGTGGACAACCCTGACGTGTTCCTCTATTTATGTTAAAGCAACCAGATTTATATCCAGCATATTTAATATAGGCTTTGGGATTATTATATAGTGATGAAACCCAGTTAAGAAAGTGAGGACCGAACCCCCATTTTTGTAAGGCAAAATGTAGATAGGGCCATGATACTGTGTCAAATGCTTTTTTAATATCTAACGACAGAAGACACATAGGTATTTGTCGTGTTTTAGCTGTTTGGATTAATAACGTTGCCCTACGTACGTTATCAGCTGCTTGGCGAAAAGGAATAAAACCAACTTGGTCTTTATTTATTAATGAACCAATAATATTGTTCAAACGAGTTGCTAGAATTTTCGCTAGTAGTTTGATATCAAGATTAAGTAGGGATATGGGCCTGTAATTAGCACAAGATGAGTCATCTGAATGAGGTTTGGGGATCATTGTGATTATTGCTGTTAAGGTTTCAGGACGAAAGGATTGGTTGTTCAGAAGTGAATTGAAAGCATCTGTCAGCAATGGCGCAAGAAGAGAAGTAAATTTTTTGTAATATAGGGCAGAGAAGCCATCAGGACCCGGGCGTTTATTTGGTTTAAGTGATTTAATGGCTAATTCAACCTCAGCAGATGTAATGGGACTTTCAAGATGTTCATGTTGAGTTAAAGGAATCATTGGAAGTTTGATTTGTGAGAAAAATAATTCTGCAGAGGATTGGTCAAAAGATCCCTGATTGTTGTAAAGAGATGTAAGGTGTTTGTGGAAGGTTTGTAGGATTTTTTCTGGATTACTGGTGTAAGTATTATGAGGTAATTTTAATCGAATCGGCTTGTGTGGGTTGTTTAATTTTTTAAGTGCTCGAGCGAGAAGCGTGCCAGGCTTGTTAGCTTTGATATAAAATTTATGCTTGGATTTGCGTATGGTTTTATCTGCGGATTCAGATAGGAAAAGATCAAGATTTAAGCTAGCTTCATCTAGTTGATTTTTTGTCACAGGGGTAGGATTCGCTTGAAAATTTGCGTGGCAAGTGTTGAATTTTGTTTCTAATATTAGTTGTAGCTTGTTTTTTTCTTTTTTAAGATATGATGCTTGGCGTAAGCAGATTCCTCGAAGGACGGGTTTGTGTGCCTCCCATAAAGTTAATGGAGAAATATCAGGGGTTTTATTATTTTTCAGATAGTCTTTTATGGCTAATTCTAAGTCTGTAGAGTGTGATGGATGGGATAGGGTTGAATCATTTATGTGCCATGTGGGGTCTTGATTTTTAGGTATGAGGGAAGTGAGAGTAGAAAGTATTGCACAATGATCAGTCCATGTAAAGGGTATTACAGAAGATGTGAGCAATTCCGGGGACATACTAATAGAGATTAGTATATGGTCGATACGGGAAAAAGACTTATGTGGATGGGAATAGAAGGAATATTGACGTTTCGTGGGATTGATTTCTCGCCAGGAATCTAGCAAGGAATGTTGTTGTAGAAGTCTTTGGAACCTACGAGATTGAGAATTGGAAGTGATAGGAATTGGGGACTTATCTAAATAAGGGTATAGAACTTGGTTTGAATCTCCACAGATCAAAAGGGTGCCCATTTTATGAGTCTCTATTACCTGGAACAAATGGGAGAGGAATGCTGTTGGATTTTTATTAGGAGCATAATAGGATACTACTGTGATTGGTGTATCACATAGATGCCCTGTAAGAATGAGATAGCGACCTTCTGGGTCTTTGGTTTCTGTCAGAAGAGAGAAGGGTGTAGCTCTATGGAATGCAATTAGCACTCCCCTTTGTTTAGTTTTAGCGGAAGCAGTAAAAACTTGGGGATAAACTGTACCAAAATATTTAGGTGTCGAGGTTTCAGTGAAATGGGTTTCTTGTAGGCAAATTATATGCGCCTTTGAAGAAGATAATGATCTAAAAACTTTGGTTCGTTTTTGTGGAACATTTAGACCTTGGACATTTAAGGTAAGGATATTTAAAGGAGCCATAATGATATTTTATAGAGAATATTATAAGACATACTTAAAAACAATTGAAAATCCATACTTACCCCGGGGAGGAGCAAAGAGAAAAGGGAGAGTGGAGACAGAATGTTGAGAAATAAAGAGAAAATGAGAGTCATTATTAAACAAATAATTAACAAAAACGTTTAGAATGCAAGAAGGTAAAACGTTGGCGTTCCGGGCGTGCAAAAGTGCAAGCTCGGAGGCACAGAGTCTGACCAGGGAGGCTCCTCACACAAAAAGGTGTGTGGGAGAGTCCAAGGACAGAAAAATGGAGGGAGCAGTGACAGTTTCTCGAGTCCCTCACGACCAAAAATATATCTAGAGAAGAAAAAATATATTATGACACCCATACTGGAAGTAAGCAAAAATAAATCAAATCTAAGAAATATTATAATATTTTCAACATTAGTAGATGTAAAATTTTAATCTAACAATTGTGTTTTATGTTTTCACGGGGAGAGTGTTAGATTATAAATTTTGTTGAATTATACAAATTACCTCTGGGTTGCCAGTTGTAGGAGAGGCAGTAATGTCATTAATAATTAGGATGAGAAGAAATAAAATCTACTGGATCCATTACAATCAGGCTTCCGTCCCGGACACGGGACAGAAACGGCCTTACTCAAAATATGGGACGATGCCCTCGAGGCCGCAGACGAAGGAGAATCTTGTCTCCTGGTTCTGCTGGACCTAAGCGCAGCCTTTGACACGGTAGACCACAAACTGTTACTGATGCGACTAGCCAAGGTAGCAGAAGTCGCAGAAGGTGATTTACCATGGTTTTCTTCCTTTCTTGAAAACCGATCACAAACAGTTAAATTGGGTTGTTTCATGTCGGAAAAGCGCACGGTGTCATGTGGAGTCCCCCAAGGATCCCCCCTGTCACCGGTGCTTTTCAACATCTATCTTCGCCCTCTCTTTGATATTATCAGTAGCCAAGAACTACTCTATCACTCTTATGCAGACGATACGCAACTGTATTTTCGCATCTGCAACAAAAAGGATCATCATCTCAGTTTAGAGAAATGTCTCTCTTTGATAGAAAACTGGATGACTAAGAGTTATCTTAAACTCAACAGTTCAAAAACAGAACTCCTTATGTTTCACGCCAGCCGAAAGAGTCAACTGGCAACAACCTGGACACCCCCGCCCATTCTGGGCCAAATCATCACCCCTAGCTCCAAAGTCAAAAGTCTCGGGGTCATCTTCGACACCTTCATGACAATGGACGCACAAATAGGGTCAGTAGTCAGCGGAGCGCACCATCTGTTGCGCCTACTACGCAGACTTATTCCATTTATCCCCAAAGAAGACGTAGCAGTCGTGGTGGGAACAATCGTGAATTCCAGACTGGACTATGCAAATGCCCTTTACCTCGGACTCCCAAAGTACCAAATCTCTCGTCTGCAAGTCGTACAGAATACGGCCGCCAGACTTGTGACTGGGAAAAAAAAATGGGAATCAATCTCACCTTCGTTGAGAACCCTTCACTGGCTGCCAGTAAAAGACAGAATTGCATTTAAAGCACTCTGCCTGACACATAAGTGCATCCATGGGAAGGCTCCGCAATATCTTTGCGACAAGATAGAACCTCACAATTCGAATCGCGTTCTGCGATCCACCGACCAAAATCTGGTCAGGGTACCAAAAACCAAATACAAGTCCAAAGGAGAAAGAAGGTTTGCTTTTCAGGGTCCTAGACTATGGAACGCTTTACCAACCAGCATTGGGTTGGAGGAAAACCACCTGACTTTCAGAAGACGAATCAAAACTCTGCTCTTTTGATGACATGAGACACGAACAACTAGCGCCCAGAAGCGATTCAGTTCGCATGCGCCGCGCTTTATAAGTTTTTCATTCATTCATTCATTCATTCAAAATACCAATTATTAATAATATATTAGTAATATTTACTTCTATTCAGTAAACAGTTTTGTACAAAAATAATATAGAACCCTTGTTGTGGGTAAAAAAGGATCAGGGGAAAGGGGCGGGGAGGAGGGGGTAATATGAGGGAAGTAGAAGGGGGTGAGGCGAGTAAGGATGGGATGAGGATGGAAGGGTGCAATAGGAATAGGAAAAAAAAAATAAATTTTGGACAATTTAAAACTTCAATTATCCTAGACCAAAAAGGGGATAAAAATTGGAATTAAAAAAAAATATATAATAATAATAATAATAATAATAAAAAAAAAGGACAATAGCCTGCTTAGGGGAAGTAAATTCAGGATGGTTAAATGACATTAAGTGTTTAGCATCCAAAAAGTGGATGAAAGATCAAAAATATTTAGTGAAATTCAATTTGATATGCAAAATGTATTCAGTCCATTGAGTCCGGAGTATCTTGGTTTGGAGAGTTGAATCGACCCCTCTTCGATGAGCTTTGTCTGGTTCTGTCATTTTGGACTTTGGAGAAATTTTGTGGAGAACTGGATGCTGTACGTCGGCGAGGGCTGGCTGAAGGTCTTTCGCAGAGATGAAGTTTTTGTAGGGTGTTCTGTAGTTCATCAGGGGTTCTGCATGAGTGCTTGGTACCTTGATATGTGAAGCGAAGTGAAAAAGGGAATCCCCATTGGTATGGGATCTGATGTTGTTGTAGGTTTTGTAATAAGGGTTTCATTGAGCGCCGTTTAGGAACTGTTATTGGGGAAAGGTCAGCAAAGATCTGATACGGGTGGCCTTGGAAGATAAGGGATTCTTTGTTCCTTGCAGCGACCATAAGCTGTTCTTTGGTGTGGAAGAAATGGAATTTCGCAATTATGTCGCGGGGGGGACCTTCAGATTTGCGCGGTGCTAATGCTCTATGTATTCTGTCCATTTCCAGTCTCTCAATTGTAATTGACGGTGATAACTCTTGAAATAGGGCAGTAATTGTTGATTGTAGATCAATAATAGACTCCGGTATACCTCGTATGCGAAGGTTTGAGCGACGTGCGCAATTTTCAAAATCTTCTAAACGAGTTTGCAGCGAGAAATTTTCATCTTTAAGTGTGTCCAATTCAGTTTCATGAATCATTACATTAGTTTCTATGTCATCCATTCTGTTTTCTAATTCAGCCGTGCGCTGACCTAAGTCACGTATTTCTTTTGTTAATTTCTCAGTAATATGGTCGGAGGTCTGCTTTAATGCTTTCTGTAGCATTTTTTCTATTTGAGTTAGAAAATTTGGGTGTAAAGAGCCTGTCTGTTGTGGCTGGCAGATGGTGCTGTCCTCACAGTCTGTATCATATAGTTCATGAGGTAACTGCAGCTGCTGCTTGGCAGCGTGAGGTAAAACTGTGTGAGGAGATTTAGGCATTTTACTGGGGCCTCTAGATGAATTATCCCTGATGGGTTTCATCTTATTTTTTCCCCGGACAGCTCCATAAACCATCTTAAAATGTTCCCAGGGTACTGAGGAAGACCAGGGTAAGCTTTTGAAATAATTACCCTTCCATTCAGGTGTGTATGCTGGCCGTGAAGTCCTGAGAAAAGGGGAGCCTCAGCAGGACATGTCTGTCTCTGTGAGCTCCACGCATGCCCCTGTATAATGTATTTTCTAATACATTGAATTTCTTGGGGGAATTCATTTGGGAGGATGAAGGTGTTACTTTTTTACATTTATGTACAAAATGTTTTTAAAATATGAACATTTCTGTTTTTTCTTTTCTTTTACAGCTGACTTGTTTCGAACTAAAAAGATCGCAAATAACCAAACCTGCACCTCGTGTTATTCCAACTCATTTACTCAGTGTGAGACAAAGGAGAAAATAAAGTGTTCTGGAGATGAGACTGAATGTGGCCGTATCAAGATTCTTTCTGCAGGTAATGGTCGAAATAAATAAATATTTTTACGCAGTACGATTTTCAGGTAATGTGCTTAATCAAGCTAAGTATTAAGTAAAAACCATTAAACCTATAAAGTAAAAGTAAAATTGTCCCTTTAAGGTGGACCTAGCATCAGATAAAGTTCTTTATGTCAAAGTAGTATTAAAGTGATACTATGGGTTTACGTTAAAAAAAAAAAAAAAAAAAAATAACAAACATGTCTTACTTACCTTCACTGTGCAGTTTGTTTTGCACAGAGTGGCCCCCAATCCTCCTCTTCTGGGGTCCCACAGCGGCTCTCTCGTCTCCTCCCCGCAATAGATAACCCCCCTCTGGGAAGCTCTCTCCCACGGGCACGCTCGTACATAGTCGCCGAGTGTATGACTCGGCCCTGCCCCCCAGCGGGCGCGTCATTGGATTTGATTGACAGCAGTGGGAGCCAATGGCTGTGCTGCTATCAATCTATCCAAAGAGGAGCCGAGAAGCTGTGGGGAGAATGACGCAGGATCCCGCCCACGGAAGTTCGGGGCTCTGGAAAGTAAAACAGGGGCTCGGGGAGCAGGACAGTGCAAGGTGTTTTTTCACCTTAATGCATAGAATGCATTAGGATCACAAAATGTTTTTTTTTAAATAACAAACATGTCATACTTACCTTCACTGTGCAGCTCGTTTTACACAGAGTGGCCCCGAACCTGTTCTTCTGGGGTCCCTCAGCGGCTGTCTCGGCTCCGCCCCCCCCCCCGCAAGGACTCAACACCTTCATGCAAGCTCGCTCGCATGGTGTTGAGTGCTTACGACAGTGCTGTATCCTGGCCTAGGCCAACAAGGCCCAGGCCTAGGGCAACACTTTGCAGGGGGCAGCACGGAAAGAGTCCCCGCCGGCTTGTAGCGGCAGTCTTATGGGGCGGGCTGGGCTGAGAGCCAAATTAGTCTAGCACCCCCATTATTTTTAACTTTAGATAGATTAAGGGGGATGTTATAGCCTCTGTCAGTTTATTTCTTACCATCCCCGTCCCATTGCAGAAATTAGCCAAACAGGAAGTGAGAGGAAATCTATGCAAGTTAAGGGAATTCATTGCCCCCCCCAACCGGCCCTCAGAACTAGTGTCCCCACTCAATTTTTTTAGGGTGGGTCTTAAACAGAAAGGGGCGTGACCTTGCCAGGAAGGGGTGTCTCATATTTAAATTAGGGGGTGCGCGAGTTTAGTCAGGCCTAGGGCAGCACAAAACCTAAATACACCTCTGGCTTACGGGTGTGCTCCAGTGATACAGCCGGCGGCCATAGCCGCTCACTGTATCACTCGACCCCGCCCCCCGGCGCGCCGCATCATTGAATGTGATTGACAGCAGCGCAAGCCAATGGCTGCGCTGCTTTCAATCAACCAATGAATGAGCCGGAAAGACGACCGAGAAGCCTGCTTGTTCACAGCGCAGGATTTTCGAGGGGTCAGGTAAGTAATCGGGGGGCTGGGGGGCCGGTATTGTCGGATGTTTTTTCATCTTAATGCATAGGATGCATTAAGGTGAAAAAGCATTTACCTTTACAACCCCTTTAAGGTGAAAAAACACGAGGCTTTACAACTCCTTTAAACCTTCAAAGTGTTTGAAACTCAACCACTTCAGCTCCGAAAGGTTTACCCCCCTTTAAGACCGGACCATTTTTTGCGATACGGAACTGAGTTACTTTAACTGACAATTGCGCGGTCGTGCAATGCTGGACCAAAATAAAATGTACCGTATTTATTCGTGTATAACGCACAAAATTTTATACCCAAAAAAAATTCCAAAGTTTGGGTGCGCGTTATACACGAGGACTCAGTGGCGGCCGGTCCATTGAGGGCGCAGGCGAATTGTGAGTTCGCACTGCGCCTTTCCTGGGCTGCAGCCGCTCACTGTACGCGAGGGTGAAGAAAAAAAAACGTCCCCACGTCGCGTACAGTGGGCGGCCCGACCTGGGGGTGAGAATTCCTTACTGTATAGTCGCCGCTTCAGTTCCTCGCCCGTAACGGTAAGCATTGCTTTTGTTAAGCATTGCGGTTGTCCCGATACCATTTTTCTGTCAGTTCCCGGGTGCAATGTTATACTTTTGTATCACCTTGCCCCCCCCCCCGCCACCGCCGCTACCGCTTAAGGCTATTATTATTTTTTTGATGCTGTACATACCTTTTGTACAGCATATTCACCCGTGCATCCGGGTTGCGAGTCCCGCGGGAGTGGGCGTTCCTCACATGCTGTTGATTGACGTTTTGCCCAAAAACGAGCTCCCCCCCGTCGCGTAAGCCGCGTCACGATTGGCGAAAGGAGCCGAACGGCGATGCGCATGCGCAGTATAGCGCCGACTCGCCGTTCGGCTCCATTCGCCAACCGTGACGCGGCTTACGCGACGGGGGGGAGCTCGTTTTGGGCAAAACATCAATCACAGACGTGCTAGGAACGCCCACTCCCGCGGGACTCGCAACCCGGATGCACGGGTGAATATGCTGTACAAAGGTACCGGTATGTACAGCATCAAAAAAATAATAATAGCCTTAATCGGATTGTAATGTGGGGGGGCAGTGTAATAAAAATTAACTCGAGAAGAATGGGAACAACTCTTTGGTGTATCTGATGATGAATCTGACTTTGAAGCATTTTAAATAAATATTGTTACCAGTAATTTTATTTCAGTATTGTGTTTATACCAGTTTACATTGTCAATAAATGATTTTTGGCAATTTTAACCACTTCAATACCGGGCCTATTTTGGCACTTCTCTCCTACATGCATAAATCATAATTTTTTTGTTAGAAAATTACTGTTAGAAAACCCCCAAACATTATATATGTTTTTTTAGCAGACACCCTAGGGAATAAAATGCCGGCCATTGCAACTTTTTATCTCGCACAGTATTTGCGCAATAATTTTTCAAACGCCTTTTTTGGGGGAAAAAAACGGTTTTGTGAATTAAAAAATAACAAAACAGTAAAGTTAGCCCAATTTTTTTGTATAATGTGAAAGATTAAGTTACGCCGAGTAAATAAATACCCAACATGTCACGCTTTAAAATTGCGCACACTCATGGAATGTCGCCAAACGTCAGTACTTAAAAATCTCCATAGGCATCGCTTATTTATTTTTTTACAAGTTACAATTTTAGAGTTACAGAGGAGGTCTAGTGCTAGAATTGTTGCTGGCGCTCTAACGCACGCGGCGATACCTCACATGTGTGGTTTTAACGGCGTTTACGTATGTGGGCGGGACTTACGTATGTGTTCGCTTCTGAGCGCGAGCTACCGGGGACAGGGGCGTTTAAAAAAAAAAATTTATAATTTTTTTATTTATTTTACTCAATTTCTTTTATTTTTACACTTTTTTTTACATTTTTTTTTTTGATCACTTTTATTCCTATTACAAGGAATGTAAACATCCCTTGTAATAGGAAATGTGTGTGACAGGTACTCTTTATGGGGAGATGCGGGGTCAATAAGACCCCACATCTCTCCTCCAGGCTGGAAAGCATTAGATCGTGAAAAAAAATTCACTGATCTAATGCTTTCAGACGCGATTGCGGCTGTGTTTACATTTCAGGACCCGGGCGTGACGTCATAACATCGCGCCCGGGCCTCCGACGATCATAGAGATGACTGGTGACCATCTGGTCACCAGTCTACTCTATGGTTTCCATCCGACGCCGGCGGATCATTTCTCCGGGTCTCCGATGGCAAAGGAGAGCCCGGAGAAGCACCGGATGGCGGCGGGAGGGGGGGGGCGTCCCCTCACGCCGCCTATAAGAACGATCAAGCGGCGAAACCGCCGCTATGATCATTCTTATGGTGCACAGAATCGCCGGCTGAAGAGATGGATATCTGAATGATGCCTGTGGCTGCAGGCATCATTCAGATATCCCCACTCAAACCCAGGACGTCATTTCACAATGGGTGGGTATTGAAGTGGTGAATGATTTTATACTGATTTTTAATCGAAAATTAGGGGTGCGCGTTATACTCGAATAAATACGGTATGTCCCTTTTTCCCACAAATAGAGCTTCCTTTTGGTGGTATTTGATCACCTTTGCGTTGTTTATTTTTTACACTATAAATAAAAAACGACCGACAATTTTTGAAAAATATATATATATATATTTTTTACTTTCTGCTATAAACCATATACAATAAAAAATGTAAAAATCAAATTTCTTCATCAATTTAGGACAATATGTATTTTGCTACATATTTTTTGCTAAAAATAATCCCAATACGCTTATAGTAGTTAAACAAAAGTTAGAGCGTCTATAAACTATGGGATGTATTTATGAAATTGTTATTGATTCATTTTTTTTTTTTTGCTAGTAATGGCGGTGATCAGTGACTTATAGCACGACTGCGATATTGCGACGGACAAATCGGTTACTAACGGACACTTTAGACACTTTTTTGGGGACCAGTAACACCAATATGATGATCAGTGCTAAAAATATGCACTGTCACTGTACTAAGGGCACTGGCAGGGAAGGGGTTAATATCGGGGGAATCAGAATACAGGATCCATGCTTTCCTTACTGACAGAACGGCGATCTGCCTTGTTTACATAAGAAGATCACCGTTCTGCTTGTGAACAAAATGATCGGTGGGTGTCGGTGGATATCGGGTCCGCGGGATACACTGATCAGCTCTCACTGTGTACAATCACGGTGGGAGCGTTCTGCGTTTGCTACGCAGAAGTACATCACACCCATCCGAATCCCCCCCCCCCCCCGTCGCCCTTGGAGTCGGGATAATGTGTCAGAACTGATTTGGATTGCGGCAAGTACATTATAGAAGGATATGCTTTATTCATTTGTCATTTCAGATATAGCCACTTCTTTAACCACTTCCGGACCGCCGCATGTACATTTACGTCGGCAGAATGGCACGGACAGGCACATTGGCGTACCTGTACGTCCCTGCCTAGACGTGGGTCGGGGGTCCGATCGGGACCCCCCCGTACATGCAGTGGTTCCCGTGGCTTCAGGAGCGATCCGGGATGAGGGCGCGGCTCTTCGTTTCTAGCTGCTCCGTCGCGATCGCTCCCCGGAGCTGAAGAACGGGGAGAGCCGTATGTAAACACTGCTTCCCCGTGCTTCACTGTGGCGGCTGCATCGATCGTGTAATCCCTTTTATAGGGAGACTCGATCGATGACGTCAGACCTACAGCCACACCCCCCTACAGTTGTAAACACACACTAGGTGAACCCTAACTCCTACAGCGCCCTCTGTGGTTAACTCCCAAACTGCAACTGTCATTTTCACAATAATCAATGCAATTTAAATGCTGTGAAAATGACAATGGTCCTAAAAATGTGGCAAAATTGTCAGAATCGCCATAATGTCGCAGTCAAGAAAAAAATCACTGATCGCCGCCATTAGTAGTAAAAAAATAAAAAATTATAAAACTATCCCCTATTTTGTAAACGCTATAAATTTTGCGCAAACCAATCGATAAACGCTTATTGCGATTTTTTTTACCGAAAATAGGTAGAAGAATACGTATCGGCCTAAACTGAGGAAAAAATAAATTTTATATATGTTTTTGGGGGATATTTATTATAGCAAAAAGTAAAAAATATTGCATTTTTTTCAAAATTGTCGCTCTATTTTTGTTTATAGCGCAAAAAAATAAAATCCGCAGAGGTGATCAAATACCACCAATAGAAAGCTCTATTTGTGGGGAAAAAAGGACGCCAATTTTTTTTGGGAGCCACGTCGCACGACTGCGCAATTGTCTGTTAAAGCGACGCAGTGCTAAATTGTAAAAACCCCTTGGGTCATTTAGCAGCATATTGGTCCGGTCCTTAAGTGGTTAATATGACTGTGCAGTGATGGCAATCCTGACGCCTGTGCAGTTCTCAGATTTTTGCTGCAGAGTTGCAATGTTGCAGTCTGGTCATTGGGGGGGGGGGGGGGGGTGAGGAAATGCTTAACCACTTCCCGCCCGGCCTATGGCCGATTTACGTCCGGGAAGTGGTTATGAAATCCTGACAGGACGTTCCAGAACGTCCTGCAGGATTTCATGCCGCGCGCGCCCGTGGGGGCGCGCATCGCGGCGATCGGTGATGCGGGGTGTCAGTCTGACACCCTGCATCTCCGATCTCGGTAAAGAGCCTCCGGCGGAGACTCTTTACCACGTGATCAGCCGTGTCCAACCACGGCTGATCACAATGTAAACAGGAAGAGCCGCCGATGGCTCTTCCTCACTCGCGTCTGACAGACGCGAGTAGAGGATAGCCGATCGGCGGCTCTCCTGACAGGGGGGGTTCGCGCTGATTGGTTATCAGCGCAGCCCCCCCTCGGATCGCCACACTGGACCACCAGGGATGCCCACCCTGGACCACCAGGGTGGGCAAAAAAAAAAAAAAAAAAAACAGAAAAAAAAAAAAGTTTAAAAAAAAAAGCAGAAAGAAAAAAGATGCCAGTCAGTGCCCACAAATGGGCACTGACTGGCAACAATCAGTGCTGCCACCCCAGTGTCCATCAGCGCCACCCCAGTGTCCATCAGCGCCACCCCAGTGTCCATCAGCGCCACCCCACAGTGCCCATCCATGCCCAGTGCCCACCTAGCAGTGCCCATCTGTGCCACCCATAAGTATACATCAGTGCCGCCCATGAGTGCCCATCTGTGCCGCCTATGTGTGCCCATCTGTGCCGCCTATGTGTGCCCATCAGTGCTGCCTATGTGTGCCCATCAGTGCCGCCTATGTGTGCCCATCAGTGCCGCCTGTGTGCCCATCAGTGCCGCCTATGTGTGCCCATCAGTGCCGCCTATGTGTGCCCATCAGTGTCGCATACCAGCGCCGCCAATCAGTGCCACCTCATATGTGCCCGTCAGTACTACCTCATCGATGTCCATCAGTGCCATCTCATCGGTGCCCATTAGTGCCGCCATATCAGTGCCCGTAATTGAAAGAGAAAACTTATTTACAAAAAAATTAACAGAAAAAAATAAAAACGTATTTTTTTTTCCAAATTTTCAGCCTTTTTTTAGTTGTTGCGCAAAAAAAAAAATCGCAGAGGTGATCAAATACCACCAAAAGAAAGCTCTATTTGTGGGGGGAA
Organism: Rana temporaria; assembly: GCF_905171775.1. NCBI lineage: Eukaryota > Metazoa > Chordata > Amphibia > Anura > Ranidae > Rana > Rana temporaria. Next base: position 21,822,092 of record NC_053498.1, on the reverse strand, counting down.
AAAGGACGCCAATTTTGTTTGGGTACAGTGTAGCATGACCGCGCAATTGCCATTCAAAGTGCGACAGTGCTGAAAGCTGAAAATTGGCTTGGGCGGGAAGCTGCGTAAGTACCTGGTATGGAAGTGGTTAATCCTGCCTGGAGCAGAGTCATGACATCATCTTAGTCTAGCCTAAGTCAGTGACCACCTATTAAATATAAAAGGTATTGTATTGTGCAAGGAAGGCACCCATGCAGGCATGTAGTGTTACCAAAAGGTTAGTTGTTTAGCGTATTAATCTTTTTTTTAAAGACTTTTTTTTTAAATATCTATTTTCTTTTATGTGCAGGTGATGTGGACACGCACTGGTCCATGCGTGGTTGTGCAACTCAAGAGTTTTGTTCGTCTGAGCTTGTGGTTCCTGGTGCCAAATTCAACTTCATCTTTACGTCGGAAAAGGACTGCACTAACAGCGGCTCCACCCATATCCTCAGTGTCCTCATACTTACTGTGGCTGTTTTTTGGACTCTGTTGTTCTAGGAAATCTTTGGCGCACTGTTTGTTTTACATTACACCGTTCATATATTTTGCTTTATTAAATTGTGCAAATTTCCCAATTAAAACTCTACTGCCCTATCCAATGACATCTCCCAAAGCTGAAGTTGAAAGACTTTATTGTGAGAACCCCTGTTCAGAAATGATACCATCATCACTTAATGGACACACCCCCTGTATAGAAGGGTTTGTTCACCATTACCAAAATCAGCCTATGTAGGTAAGGGGAGCCTTTAGCTTTGACTGAAGTTGGAAAATGCCCGTACTATAGGTGTAGGCCATCTAATGCCGCGTACACACGATCGGAATTCTGATGGAATAAAATCCAATGGATTTTTCCATCTGAAATCTGATGAAGCTGACTTTCATCAGTCTTGCATACACACTATCAGACTAAATTCCGACTGTGCCAAAACGCGGTGACGTAAAACACTACTACGAGCCGAGAAAAATTAAGTTCAATGCTTCCAAGCATGCGTCGACTTGATTCTGAGTATGCATGGAATTTTCTCCGATGGAGTTCCACACAGACGATCGGAATTTCCTATCGGTTTTTTTATCCATAGGAAAAATTTAAAACATGTTGGGCTAGATTCAGGTACCTGCGCTGGTTCTTACGGCGGCGCAGCGTATCGTATTTACGCTACGCCGCCGTAACTTACAGGAGCAAGTGCAGTATTCACAAAGCACTTGCTCCGTAAGTTGCGGCGGCGTAGCGTAAATGGGGCCGGCGTAAGCGCGCGCAATTCAAATGTGGAAGGGGGGCGTGTTTTATGTAAATCTATGATGACCTGACGTGATTGACGTTTTGTACGCCGTCTGTGTACATATCCCAGTGTGCATTGCTCCCAAGAATGCCGCAACGACGTATTGGTTTCGACGTGAACGATTTACGCAAACGACGTAAAAAATTCAAATTTCGAAGCGGGAACGACGTCCATACTTAACATTGGCTGCGCCACCTAATAGCAGGAGCAACGTTACGCCGAAAAAGCCTTACGCAAACCACGTAGAAAACTACTGCCGGGCGCACGTACGTTTGTGAATCGACGTAACTAGGTAATTTGCATACTCTACGCCGAAAACAACGGAAGCGCCCCTAGCGGCCAGCGTAAAAATACACACAATTTTACGCCGCCACATTCAAGTTACGTCGGCGGAGGAAGCCTATTTTTTAGACGTATCTGCCTTGGAGAATCGGCGTAACGATACGCCATCGCAGATTTGAAATTACGGCGGCGTATCTGGAAATACACCGCCGTAAATGCTTGCTGAATCTAGCTCGTTCTATTTTTTTACACCAATGAAAAAAAGACTGATGGGGCCCACACACCATCGGTTTGTCCGATGAAAAAAGCCCATCAGACAAACCGATCGTGTGTACGCGGCTTAAGTTCCTCCTGAAGCCTGGCCAAAAAACTCCCAGAGATGGCAGCCCCACCATCCTGACTTGTTGCTAGGACGTTGCTAAGGCACTCCTAGCCGTTACCGCTCACCCTCACTATCATAAGGGGCGAGCTCTCAAACTACCACACATACGTGGTCCACTCTTATCTCTGCCACAGAATTGCAGACCTAAGAGCTACTGCGAAGGGGGACAGAAAGCGCATTTGAGATGGTTTAAACTGAAGAAATTACTCCTGTGATAGTGGCGGTGAGCAGTAATGGCGGAGAGTGCCATAGCAATGTCCTAGAAACAAGCCAGGATCGGGACTGCCTTCTCTGGGAGTTTTTTTTTGTTTTTCATTTTCGAGAGATAGCAAGGATGTTTTTATCTACAGGCACCATTGACCTGCATAGGCAGTTTTTTGGGGAAAAGTGGCCTAATTATTTGAACACTATTGGGGAACCAATCAACTGTCTGTAAACCAATGCTTCAATTAGCAAGTTTTTTAGCAGTCAGAAAATGGTTAGATGAGCAATCAAGTATTTCCAATTTGGTAAAAAAAAAAATGGGTGGCTGGGGTTTGTGGTAGTCACTCCCCGTGTACAAGTCTTTTGCATTATAGGGCGCGGTGCTTGTGCATGTATCCGACTCCCATCTCTTTTAGACATACTGTATTGGAAAGTCACTCCCTGCGGAAAAAATGGCCACATCTTTACTGAGCCAACTAGGCACATCTGCCCGACTTAAAGTGAACCTTTAAGGGCAGAATTATGGAAGTTGCCTTTGCTAATTTGTTTTTTGAAGTCGCAGGCCTAGGGGCTGTCATCCAAAATGTGACTTCATTTACTTGGAACAGGGATGCACCCAGAAAAGTCTGAAACACTTGCTTTAGCTTAGTGACTTGGTAAATGGTGAAGGACCAGGGCTTTTTTTTCAAACAATAGGTGCTGGAACTCAACCACGACCCCCCAAAACCCCTCCACCCACACACACCCTCCAAATCCCATCAAATAGTGGGTGTGGTCAGTCAAATTTCACAAACAGTAGAAGGGTCTTAAAGGGGCATTAAATACCAGGATTGCATTACGTACAGAGTGCAGAGTTCAGAGGGGTTACATACAGAGTGCAGAGCTGTCACTTGTATACACAGAAACCGGACTTCTGTGTTTACAAGTGATTGCGGTGAGCAGCCCCCCCCCAAGGGTCTGAGCCAGAGGTAGTGGAACTGAGTTCCACCCAGTTCCCCCTGAAAAATAGCCCTGTGAAGGACCTACTCTAACGTGTGGCAGCCTCCTCACCACCAGTTTTGGCCCTAAAAGGCTAAACCACAGCAGAGCAACCACCTACATTGCACAGGTTTCAGGGCTCTTGAGGCTTGACCCCATACATTTAAAGCCTAACTCTGGGCAAAAAAGTTTTCCCATGCAGTGATGCAAAGCCCGCCTTGCATGAGTCAATTGCATGTTTTGTCTAGAGGCGAGGAGAAAGCTCATACCTGCCTGATCCACCTCATGGTCCAGTGGTGGACTGCTCCTGGTCTATGGAGCCTGCTCTGGGCTTGATGACATCAGAAACAGTCCACAATCCAAAACCAATGAAGTGCATGGGGGCCGGACTGGTCTTGTGCTGGGAGGATTGGAGGATTGGGTGAGTGAATCTCCTTTGCTAAGATTGCAAAGACAAAGATAAAGGACCCTCTTTAAATGGGTTGGGTAGCATGTGGTTTAAATGTTGGGGTCGTCGTCACCAGCTAGCCCCCCCCCCCCCCCTGGCTGCCTTGTAAAAGCTTAGCTCAAAAAATTATATTAAAAAAATTCCTTTAAACCGTTTGCATCGGGTAAATTCATAACCACTGTCCTCTCCGTTCTCCTATTGATTTTTCTTGATTCCAGGCAAGCTTTTTTGAAGCTTTTGGAAAGACGCAAAGTAGGATACTATAAAGTGTCAATTGAGTGACAGCTCTGGAGATTGCCAATGGCCCTCAAAGATGGTGGCACCCAACAACCTCAGGGCATTTGGATATCTACAGAAGGGAGGCTTTTAAATGTAAATAACATTCTTAAATCAAGTTAAAGGCACATCAAGTCTGGTGACAGGGACTCTTTAAGTTTAGTGTGGAAACCCTGTAATATCCAAGTAAAGTGAACAGATATGTGGAGGTCTATGAAAAGCTAGTACTGGAGGTTCAAGAAAATGAAGGTGTAAGATAAAGGGGGGGTAGCTGGTGATTAGGTCAATACATTTATGGGGGGAAAGCTATATTAGAAGTATTACAATGTTTAAGGTTTGACCCCGTCCATACTTTTACTTGCCCTGGTTGCCAAATATGAAACATCTAATATGGCATGGAACTTTTGGAAACCGGAAATAAGCCTTATACTGGTTGTTATGCCTTATTGCCTTATTGTATAACATTTTGAGGAATGAATTCTTACTTTTTTTAATCATTTTAGTTTTGTTTTGGGTGAAGTGTGTATTTTGTACTTTCCATTAAACAAAATAAAACCAAAAAGTTACAAAATTATTTCTAGCACTGTTTTTTTTTTTTCAGTCCACCAAAACCAATAGTTTCATTTATTTTTTATCAGAAAACAACTTTATTGAACAAGTTGTAGGTATACGACATAGTAAAAAAAAAAAAAACATAAAAAGAGAAAACAATACTAGTAACATAGCACTGGCCTGTGACATAACAATCAGCTATATACAATTTATCATGAGAAAACCTAAAACTTTAATATCTTAACTCAACATGGCCAATATTTCCATAGTTGGAAGATTCTAGAGAGTTAAAGGGGTTGTAAATGTACAATTTTTTTTCCCTAAATAGCTTCCTTTACCTTAGTGCAGTCCTCCTTCACTTACCTCATTCTTCCATTTTGCTTTTAAATGTCCTTATTTCTTCTGAGAAATCCTCACTTCCTGTTCTTCTGTCTGTAACTCCACACAGTAATGTAAGGCTTTCTCCCTGGTGTGGAGTGTCGTGCTCGCCCCCTTCCTTGGACTACGGAGAGTCAGGACACCCACTAACACACAGCTCCTTTCACTATCTGCAACATAGAGAGCGTCCTGACTCTCCTGTAGCCCATGGGAGGGGGCGAGCACGACAATGCCGCCTATCTGTGACCATCCGTGTCACCTATCTGTGCCCATTCATGCCGCCTATCTGTGCCCATTCGTGCCGCTTATCTGTGCCCATCCGTGCCGCCTGTCTGTGTCCACCCATGCCGCCTATCAGCAGGGCTGGACTGGGACAGAAATTTGTCCCTGGACTTCATCCAGACTGGCCCACTTTGACAGGTCTCTCCCATGGCGGCCGGACAACTCCTGCCCCCCCCCCGGCCACCCAAGCCACCTCTCCCTCTTCACTAGCCACTAGCCCTTCTACTTTATTAGAGTAGAATGGCTGGTACTGGTACTCTTATAGGCAGTACCAGTGGGGAAGCTAGACATTATTTCACCGGGGGCAAAGAATCAGTTTGGTGCTCCCCCTTATGGGACAAGATTGGGCAGAAGTGAGAATCTCCCAGGCCATAGCTGTTGAGTCAGTTGTCTGTCCCCTCCCCCATGCTCCTCTGTCGTCCCCCCTGCTCCTCTGGTCCTCCCCCTGCTTCTCTGTTCCCCCCAGGTGAGCGCTTGCGGGGAGGGAGAGGAGGTGAGCACTGGGGGAAGGGAGAGTTAGAGGAGCGGAGGGGGCGGCAGTCCCCTGTCACTGAAGCTGGCCCACTGAGCCATCGGCCCACCAGGAAACTCCCTATAGTCCCAATGGCCAGTCCATCCCTGCCTATCAGTGCCCATCCGTGATGCCTATCAGTGCCCCATCAGTGCTGCATATTAGTGCCCATCAGTGCCCATCAATTCCACCTCATCAGTGCCACCTCATCTGTGCCCATCAGTGCCGCCTTATCAGTGCCCGTCAGTGCAGCCCCATCAGTGCCCATCAGTGAAGGAGAAAACGTACTTATTTACAAAAAAAATAGCATTTGTTTTTCAAAATGTTCTGTCTTTTTAAAAAAAAATTGCAGAAACTAAAAATCCCAGAGGTGATCAAATACCAACAAAAGAAAGCTCTATTTGTGAGAACAAAATGATACAAATTTAGTTTGGGTACAGTGTAGCATGACCGCGCAATTGTCATTCAAAGTGCAACAGCGTTGAAAGCTGAAAATTGGTCTGGGCAGGAAGGTGTATAAGTGCCCTGCATGGAAGTGGTTAAATAAATAAGGGGCGGAGCACTGGGGGACATTGTTTTGTTTTTTTAAATAAAGGAGTTGTCAAAAACTGTGTGTGTGCTTTTATTTCTTGTTGACACCTTTTTGGTGAATAGGTAGGGATATTATGTACCCCATACTCATTCACATAGGAGGGGAGGGATCTGGGGGTCCCCTTATTAAAGGGGGCTTCCACATTTCAATAAGCCCCCTGCCCGCAGACCCCCACAACCACAGCCCAAGGTTGTCGGGAAAAGGACCTATTAGTTCATTTTAACCACTTTCCATCCATCCAGAATGCCAAAAATGCCTTCCAACTAGAGATGGGCCGAACACCCCCTGGTTCAGTTTGCAAATAGAGAAGGGCCGAACACCCCTCGATTCAGTCTCCAGCATCGCAAAAGTTTGAACCGGAACAGCGAATCCCATTTGCGTCTATGGGACCTGAATTTGAAAAATCAAAAGTCCCCATTTTGAAGGCTTATGTGCAAGTTATTGGTCATAAAAAGGGTATGGGGGCCTGGGTACTGCTCCAAGATTTAAGCTCAACCAGCACATCTGTACTTTGTAGGACAGGCCGTCTCCTCTAGTTACTGAACTTTACTCACTGCTTCATGCACTGAATCCCTTGGTTGAGTTCTCTCTGAAGTCGTCCCTGCCACTTCATAGCCTCCTGCTCATGAAGGATCCTCTCTCTAGTGCTTCCTTAGAACTCTATCCCTCTAGAGTCATTCCCAGATCTTTGGCAGGCTTTCCTCTGCATAAACTCGAATGCCCGGATAGGCCTCAGACATGCCTAGCAGCCGGCAGCCACCTGGATAAGCCTCAGGCTTCAGGCCTAGCAGCCAGGAACTGTACACTCATCCACCCAGGCCAAAGCCCTGGGAGGGAACACTGACCCTGATCACTGGACTTCCATCCATTATATAGCTTTTCCCAGCATGCATCGCAGAAAATATGATTGGCTGAGAAAAGTATGCTTATCCATAACTTATAGCTCATCATACTAATGTCAAAGGCAACAGTGCCACCTACTGACAAACGGAAGAAGCCACAATCAAATGGAATTTAGCACAGAAGTGATGTAATCACTAAATACTACAAATTAGCCAGGTTGACTACCACCCAGCATAACTAAATTTACCTGCAGGCTACTCTAGGGATGAGGGTGCTACACTTATTTAGAGTTTTTTTTATACATTTTGGGGATATATTGGTTATTATGTTATGTTGATGAGACTTTTTTTGAGATTTGGCATGCTCAAAGCACAGCAATCACTTGTTCCTGACTATCTGTTCTTGGAACTGCTTTTTGATCTTAGCATGCGCTGTATCATTTGAAGGAAAAATACAACTAGGGGCAAGAACAGTTTGCACTGAAACCACCTCACAATGTATTATATAACTTACATTAAATAGATCCCTTTATCACCATAGATAAAATAAAAGTTAGGCATATACTTGTTAGGCCTCTCATTAAAACTGTCCTGATGTTGGACAATATTACACTTTGTTCCTTGTCTCTATTAAATTTGGGCCTGGCATTTTTAATTAAAAGTTTATTTTGCCCAATTTTACACTGATGTAATTTCTACAGTATCTTACATCCTGCAATCTTTTTCTCTAGTAAATTTAAACTTAACCTTGCTATTTAGAATTGTCCTGCTGCTGGACAACTTTACAGTGCTGTATTCTCTGCAATACCATCATTCTTGTAGTAAAACCTCAAACTGTGCTGTTTGTCTCTATTAAATTTGGGCCTAGGCTTGCTATTTTAAATTGTCCCACTACTGGTCAATTTTACACTGCTGTGTCATTTGTGACCTAATAATTTATGTAGTAAATTGCCTGTCTGTACTATTTTACACTTAAGTTAATTCTCTCTCATCATTACAAATGTCCTGCTGCTTGCCAATTCAAAATTGCAGTATCATCTCTTAATCCTTAGGCTTCATTTCGACTGACGTTTTTACAGCCACTTTTCTGAGCGTTTTTTACAGCTTAAAAAAGCCTGTCCATGTTATTCTATGGCATCATGCCCACATAGGCGTTTTTGAGCTGCAAATGGCATAGGCATTTTTGAGCTGTAAAAAAAACAAACACAGGACCAGGGTGTTCTGAAGCTCCAGAGTAGAGCTGTAAAAACGCCAGAGATTAAAAAACGCTCAAAAACGCGCAAAAATGCTCAAAAACGCTCAAAAACGCTACCACTGCGTTTTTGAGCTCCAAAAAAGTATTTTTTTTTTTTTTTTTTACAAAATAAACATGGACAGGCGTTTTTAAGCTGTAAAAAAGGCTAACACAAGTGGCTGTAAAAACGCCAGTGGAAATGAAGCCTTAATGAGAGCTTGATAGAAACTCCCTGGATCCCTCTATTGATGTACATTAATAGTGAAAAAATATATCCAAATTTATCTCAAAGTTATATAATTTTTAAAAACATATTTAGTTTCAATCTTTTGATTAAAGGTTTTTACAAATAAAGTAAATTCCAATATTAATTTCGAACAATACGCAATACTCACAATTTAAATTGCATATAAAATCAAATATAAAATGACTGCACTGAGCGAAAGACGAAAGACACAGCAACATCCCTGTTGCTAGAGATCATTCCCTCTAATATAAATGTCCTCAGCACAAGTTTGTAGAAAGGCCATAAAACATAAATGTCCCAGCATGTCTTTCTATTGTATGATAGCAATGTGATTGGATGGGGTTCAGACTATGTCCTACACCTCAGGAGGTGCAAATCCTCTCAACCAACAGGAGAGGGATGCTCTAACCCCCCACCACCGAATCCCTTAATCACAAGCAAAGAGAAGAAAGGAAAAGTAGTAAAAAGGAGAACAAGAGACAAGTAATGGAAGAGAGGAAGGGGAAAAGACTCCACGCTCTAGTCCATCCTATTCAGGCAAAACCCTAATAAGGCATGGTCCAGGGATCATTAGTCAAGTATCGAATCCAAGGGCCCTATACCTTTTCAAACACCTTCAATTTATCCTATAGAATTGCTGTTAACCGTTTAGGCCTCGTACACATGATAGGATAGCCAGTGGACAACAGTCTGAAGGACCGTTTTCATCAGTCCAAACCGATCGAGTGTAAGCCCCATAGGTTATTTAACCTTAGGTTAAAAAAATAAGAACTTGCTTTAAAATGTATCCTATGGACTGGTAACCGATAGGTCAAAACCGATCGTTAGTATGCAAAAGCATCGGTTAAAAACCCACGCATGCTCAGAATCAAGTCGACGCATGCTTGGAAGCATTGAACTTCGTTTTTTTTCAGCACGTCGTTGTGTTTTACATCACCGCGTTTTGACACAATCGTTTTTTTAACTGATGGTGTGTACGCACGACGGACCATCAGTCAGCTTCATAGGTTAACCTAAGACAACGGTCCTTCAGACCGTTGTCCTCTGGCTATCCTATCGTGTATACAAGGCCTTAATATTTTCATAAGTCAGGAAAGCTTATTGTAACGGGAGTCACTTTAGGGGCACAGGGTGAATGAGAACCCCACTATGGTCTGTGCTAGTCACATTTAATGCGGTCAGATATTGTATATATATTGTGTGTTGGCTGATGTATACTAGTAAGCTTGCTGTGATGAAAGGGGTGAGGTGTGATTGCATTCCATTGTCTATTGTGGTAAGTAAGTCAGCTATGTGGATTGGAGCTTGGTAGTCAGTCTGCATACCTATTATGGGATGTTTAAGTGTCTTGCTGTGAGGAAAGGGGGGGAATCACTCCAGCAGCCCCCCCCCCCCCCCGCTGGGACTGTTTGCTGAAGGAGAAGTTTGAACACACCTGACCTGTATCACCATTGTCATTGGACAATTTAACCCACCCTGTTTCCCAAGGGTGGGAGGGATGTATTTTGAAGAGAAATGTATTACCATGTGCAGATAATAAAGAGTCATTCCCTGTTTTAAACCTCAAACAAGAGCTGTGTGTCTCGTTTCTGGGGGGAATTCTTATGGGTCTCGTTCGTTTGCCTGATTGTGGAGTGTCGATAAGCTGTCGTGGATGTGATGGAAGGTCGTAAACGGTGGTGACCGTTACAATTGGTGGCTAGCAGCGGGATAATTCCTTCGCTTAAAGGACAGCTACAAGGACTACTGGAGAACCGTGGCAGACCAGCCAGCAACCATAAGAAGATGGACGTGATCACAGAACTTGTCCAAATGGATGGAGCGGAAAGACCCAACATAACGGAAAGGCCCAGCGTAACAGACAGGACCCCGGAGGAGGCAAGCTTTGATCGGGCTGTCAAACTAAGACTGGCACACTATGGTCCTAACCCTCTACCAGAGATCATAGACCGAGTTATAGCTGCTGTGGACGCAAATTGGCTACGGCAAAGACGTTCTGCAGCAGCAGAAGTCACAGCAGCACCAACTGAAAGGAGAAAGATACATTTTGCCGCTTTTAAGAACTTCATTGAAGCTGAAGGGGAGATTGATGGGTACCTTGCTGATTTTGAACGGCAATGTGCCCTACACCGGGTGCCCACAGAGGAATGGGTTACCATTTTGTCTGGGAAATTGTCCGGCCGGGCCAGTGAAGCGTTCAGGGCCATCCCAGACAAGGATATTATGAACTATGGACTGGTAAAAGAAGCACTTTTGGCCAGGTATGCCGTCACACCGGAGGCATACCGGAGGCGGTTCTGAGAGACGAGCAAGCAGACTGGAGACTCATATACCGAGTGGGCATGCCGCCTACACCGCACAGCATCCCACTGGGTCGATGGATGCCAAGCAGAATCCGGGGAAGAGGTGCTGCAGGTGTTCCTGCTGGAGCACTTCTTTGACAAACTGTCTCGGGAAGTCAGAGAGTGGGTCCGGGACAGAAACCCTTACTCCTTGTCTGAAGCAGCTCGCCTGGCGGACGAATACACAGACGCCCGCAAACTGGATAACTCTGTGGTCAAGACCACAGCTAGGGTGGATTATCAATCAGCCGCACCCCCGCCGGCTATTGCCTACAAACCTCAGTCGGACCGTCCTACAACACCACCTCCAGCGGCCACTTATCCTCAGCAGCCTAGGTTCAACTCCCAGGACTACTCACAGCCCATCAGGTGTCTTGGGTGTAAACAGCTAGGACACAGAAAGCTAGACTGTCCATTGAATCCACCCAGGCAGTCACAGTCATGGAGACAGCCAGAAAGGGGGAACCCCCGCACACCCATGCCTGCGGCCCACTGCATTGAGGAGGAAGAACATTGGGGCGTTCTGCACGAGGCAGATCCGATACAAGCAGCTAACCAGGACAACAGGCAGCAACACAGGCAGACTGTCCGGGTCAATGGAAAGGTAGCCAATGGACTACGTGATACTGGAGCCACGATGACCCTGCTACAGAAGAAACTCATCCCAGAGAGCCAGCACACCGGAGACACCGTAGCCGTAAGAGTAGCGGGAGGCACCGTCTTCCGGCTACCCGTTGCCCGGGTTCACCTGGATTGGGGGGTTGGTTCGGGACATGTGAATGTGGGGGTGATGAAGGATTTGCCAGCAGATGTACTACTGGGGAATGATTTGGCCCCCCTTGTTTCTGCGTACGCCCCAATGTGTCCCGCTGAAGCCCACACAGTGACTACCTGTGCCCCAACCCGCGTTGCTGGAACCAACTCGCTTGCTGCTGAGACCCGGGTAAGACTACCTTCCCCGACATGTACTGTAGATCCGGCACAATATCACAGTCTAAAATGGGAATGTGACAAGTTGGCCAGAGAGAAATCGGAGATGCAACGACACTACGTCATGTATTATGAGATGTCCCGTGGCTTGAACATTGAAATGCACAAACAGGCTGAAATTGTCAAAAGATTAAATGGGATTTGCATCCAGGTGGTGCCTTATGTGTCCCAAGAGCATCAGCAACAGGTTTTGGGAGCCATTGAGAGAGCAAAGCAAGTGACTGTTCCAGAACTGAATTCCATTATTCACCTTCACCATCAGCTACCGACCTGGTAAGCCAAATGGCAATGCTGATAGTTTATCCCGGCAAAAACAGACGTCATCCCAGCCTCCTAGTTCCGGACATCCCCAAGTTGACCCGAAAAGGATCAAGCTGGGTCTGCCGGAGTGTTCCACAAGGAGGGAGCCATGTAACGGGAGTCACTTTAGGGGCACAGGGTGAATGAGAACCCCACTATGGTCTGTGCTAGTCACATTTAATGCGGTCAGATATTGTATATATATTGTGTGTTGGCTGATGTATACTAGTAAGCTTGCTGTGATGAAAGGGGTGAGGTGTGATTGCATTCCATTGTCTATTGTGGTAATTAAGTCAGCTATGTGGATTGGAGCTTGGTAGTCAGTCTGCATACCTATTATGGGATGTTTAAGTGTCTTGCTGTGAGGAAAGGGGGGGAATCACTCCAGCAGCCCCCCCCCCCCCCCCCGCTGGGACTGTTTGCTGAAGGAGAAGTTTGAACACACCTGACCTGTATCACCATTGTCATTGGACAATTTAACCCACCCTGTTTCCCAAGGGTGGGAGGGATGTATTTTGAAGAGAAATGTATTACCATGTGCAGATAATAAAGAGTCATTCCCTGTTTTAAACCTCAAACAAGAGCTGTGTGTCTCGTTTCTGGGGGGAATTCTTATGGGTCTCGTTCGTTTGCCTGATTGTGGAGTGTCGATAAGCTGTCGTGGATGTGATGGAAGGTCGTAAACGGTGGTGACCGTTACACTTATGTTTAAGCTGGTCAAATGGTATGGTAGCGGACTTCCAATTTCTGGCTATAGTCATTTTGGCGGAGGCAACTATGAAAGTAAGACGTCGTCTCTGGTTTTTTGAGGCTCGTCCACCTTACATCCCAGCAACACATGTTTCGGGGACTTGGTCAGATTAATTTGAGTAAGAGGAAAAATAAAATGATAAACTCTGATCCAAAACCTTCTTACTTTAAGACATTGCCACCATATATGATAGGCCTCCCATTTCTGACCACATCCCCTGAAACATTTAGATGAAGCTCCCGGGACATAAGTAGCCAGTACCATCTCAACAATACTTTATCGTTTGTTTCAATAATAGAAGTATTAATGAGTGACCTTGAAGCTGCCAGTGCTATCGAGTTAAAAATATATTTAAAAGGGGGAAAATGTGTGGGCCACCCCAACCAGTCCCCCATCCAGGCATGCATCCTGGGTGACCGGGAAAAATGGGGCAGCAAGCGTGTGCCAGAGTAAACCACATTCCTTTCCATTTTGGGGGTACCTTTCATGGGATGGAAGGCAGATCCACCCTAGCAAAGCATCCTTGTGACAGTTTTGAAGCAATATGGTAGGGACATATGATGAAATCTGTATGCCCCCCTTTGTAACTGTGGGTGGGTGACTGGTTATCTACCCCTCCCAGGGGGAAGAGGAAGGAGAACAATAGTACCCCTTATGCCGCATACAAAGGATCGGAAATTCCGATGGACAAACCATGGATTTCTTTCCGACGGAATGTTGGCTCAAACTTGTGCTGCATACGCACGGTCACACAAATGTTGTCTAAAAATTTTGAACGCCAAAAAAGCGGTGACGCACAACACTACAACGAGCTGCCAAAAATGAAGTCCAATGATTCCGAGCATGCGTAAGATTTTTGTGCGTTGGAATTGCATACAGACGATCTGAACTTTTGTTGTCGGAAAATTTGAGAATCAGCTCTCAGTTTTTTTTTTCGGCAATTCCGACAGCAAATTTTCGATGGAGCCTACACACGGTCAGAGTTTCCGACAAAGAGCTCACATCGAACATTTGTTGTCGGAATTTCCGATCGTGTGCATGCGGCAAAACTCATTCCCAAAATAAATAACTAAATAGAATAAAATAAACACACACAGAATAAAAAAGTCCTTAAACATAAACATACCCTTACAGTACCAGCTTTTATAATAAATGTTATTGATGTCTTCAGAAATAATTCTACATCAAGGACGTCCAAATTTGGTCAGTGACATGGCAAACTGAACCTGGGCATATTCGTTGATCTCTACTTGTAATCCTATCTATAGATTTTATGGGCCAGATTCACATAGAATTCCGGCGGCGTAACGTATTGAATTTACGTTACACCGCCGCAAGTTTTATGGGCAAGTGCTTGATTCACAAAGAACTTGCCTGTAAACTTGTGGCGGCGTATCGTAAATCCGTCCGGCGCAAGCCCGCCTAATTCAAATGGGGCGTGTATCATTTAAATAAGGCACGTTCCCGCGCCGAACGTACTGCGCATGCTCCGTTTTGAAAATTCCCGCCATGCTTTGCGCTAAATGACATCGCACCAACGTCATTTTTTGAACATCGACGTGAGTTACGTCCTTTCCTATTCACGGACGACTTACGCAAAAAAAAAAATTGAAATTCGATGAGGGAACGACGGCCATACTTAACATGGCAAGTCTAAAGATAGGCCACGAAATACCAGCTTTAACTATACGCCGGGAAAAGCCGACTAGCAACGACGTAAGAAAATGCGACGGCCGGGCGTACGTTCGTGAATCGCCGTAAACAGCTAATTAGCATACCCGATGCGGAAAACGACGCAAACTCCACCAAACGGGCGCCGAAGTATTACACCTACAATTCGAAGGCGTACGAAAGCCGTACGCCTGTCGGATCGAAGCCAAAAGCCGTTGTATCTTTGTTTGAGGATTCAAACTAAAGATACGACGCGGCAAATTTGAAAATACGCCGGAGTATCAGTAGATACTCCGGCGTATTTCTTCTGTGAATCTGGCCCTATATTTTTTGTGTTTTGCTAAACCTTGGTGTATCACTTCTTGAATCTGAAGAAGGGAGTGAACCTCTGGAAAGTTTGTCCTCAAAGTTGACCCATGTAGATAAAGAACATATCAGATACGGCACTCAACTATGTACAGTAGCTGTGGGGAGAGTTTCTTTGTTGACTAGTATTTGCTTTATGACATGGCCAATCTGCGAGATATATATTACTCAGACCCTAAAATGGAAAGGTTTTGATGACCTATATTTACAGAGTACAGACGCACCTTTTATTTTAAAAAATGACATAATTTAGCACCTTTCCCCTTCCTTCCTTCCTCTATGACATATTAATGTTTAAATATACATTTCAATCATTACGCTTCATACCTCCAAAGACTTTCCTGCAATCAACATCTCTTGAACCCTTGTCGATAAGCCATGAAGCTGTCCATTGCCCTGGTCTGCCTTCTCTTTGCATTCATATCTAAAGGTATGACTAGTAAACTTTAGATACTCTTACCATCTAAAAGTTATATTTTAAGACAATAGTTGTAAAATTCATATTTTTTTTTTTTTTTGTTGTTTTATTTTATTTTACTGAAATGTAATTGTATAATCTATTTATTTTTATGCTCCTATATTTTTATATATTTGCCATTCTCAAGAAAAAATGACATAAAAAAATTGTACTTATCGCATTGTGAGGGTCACTAAAATGTGCCCATTCCTTCAATGTCAGGGGAAAGGGGTGGAGTATTTAAATTAGGGTTGTTCCGATACCACTTTTTTGAGACCGATACTTTTTTTCAAGTACTCGCCGATACCGATTACCGATACTTTTTTTTTAATGTCATGTGACAGTGGCAGTATTTTTTTTTTTAACAGTGATTTTTTTTTTTTAGGCGGGGGGGGGAGTGGATTGTCAGTGTGTTTGTTTTTTTTTACATTTAATTTATTATTTTTTTTAAAAATATTAATTGCAATTTTTTTTTAATCAGCCCTGTTGGGGGGCTTTGGTGAGATATCGGGGGTCTTAATAGACTCCTGACATCTCCCCTTTAAGACAGAGAAAGAGATTAAAGACACAGATTCCCCAGTCCCTTTCTCTGCAGCCTCAGCTGAAATGAATGGAGGGAAGCTCCTCTCCATTCATAAACTAAAGCATCGTAAACACAGGTTACGAAGCTCAGTTATATGAATGGACAGAGTCAGTGATCACTGACTCTGTTCATTCTGAAAAGGTAGGAGCCGGGTTTAGCGGCTCCTATCTCTGCTCTCCATCCTGACAGATTGAGGGGGAGAGCGGCACGGAGCGGGGGGAGAGAAGACGGGCACGGAGCGGGGGGAGAGAAGTTGGGCACGGAGCGGGGGGAGAGAAGACGGGCACGGAGCAGGGGGAGAGAAGACCGGCACGGAGCGGGGGGAGAGAAGACCGGCACGGAGAGGGGGGAGAGAAGACCGGCACAGAGCGGGGGGAGAGAAGACCGGCACGGAGCGGGGGGAGAGAGGACGAGCATGGGGGAAAGATGGGCACGGAGCACGGGGGAAAGACAGCACGGGGGGAGAAGACTTGCTACTCCCCTGCCTGCCCAGGTATCGGGTGAGGCATTGGAGCATTTCCCCCGAGTACAAGTACTCGGGTAAATGCTCGGTATCGGTACTATAGTGTGGTAGAAATTTGGAAAAGGGGAATTCAGGACCTCTTATGCCCCATACACAAGAGCGGAATTTCCGCAAGCAAAAGTCTGATGTGAGCTTTTCGTCGGAAATTCCGACCGTGTGTATGCTCCATCAGACTTCTGCTGTCGGAATTTCTGTCAGCAAAAGTTTGAGAGCTGGTTCTCAGTTTTTCCGACGGAAAATCCGTACGTCTGTATGGAATTCCGACAGGAAAAAAACATGCATGCTCAGAAACAATTGGACGCATGCTCAGAAGCATTGAACTTATTTTTCTCGCCTTGTTGTAGTGTTGTACATCACCGCGTTCTTAACGCTCGAAAGTTCAGAGAAGGTTTGTGTGACCGTGTGTATGCTAGCCAAGCTTAAGCAGAATTCCGTCTGAAAAACCATCCAACTTTTTTCCGACGGAAATTCCGCTTGTGTGTATGGGGCATTAGGGGTGCTCATAGGATTGGAAATTGTAAAGCCTCGTACACACGATAGGTTAACCAGAGGACAACGGTCTGATGGACCATTTTCATTGGTCCAAACCGATCGTGTGTGGGCCCCATAGGTTATTTAACCATTGGTTAAAAAAAAGCCAACTTGCTTTAAATTTAGCCGATGGATTCCTAACCGATGGGAAAAAAACGATCGTTAGTAGGCACAACCATCGGTTAAAAATCCATGCATGCTCAGAATCAAGTTGACGCATGCTTGGAAGCATTGAACTTCGTTTTTTTCAGCACGTCGTGTTTTACGTCATCGCGTTCTGATACGATCGTTTTTTTAACCAATGGTGTGTAGGTGCGACGGACCATCAGTCAGCTTCATCGGTTAACCGATGAAAACGGTCCATCGGTCCGTTCTCATCGGATGGACTGATCGTGTGTACGAGGCTTAAATGGTAAGAATACAAAATCGGTGAAAAATAGGCAGGCAGCTGTTAGAGAAAAAGGGAAAATTCTAAAATAGTGATGTTTTTTAAAGGGGAAAAACATTTAACATGCCTAAAAAATTCAGGTTTAAATATATTAATAGCCAGAAAGTTTATAACCCCTACCAGGTTTTTTTTTCGTTGTCTGTGTCTCACCTGGAGGGTTGCTCCCTCACCATTTGTCTTGGTGACCATTGCCTTGAGACAGCAATGTTCGGAAATCCGAAATGGTATAATTTTAACCACAACAAGAAGTGAAGGTGTGCTTTCCCATACCATATACTTCCATAGAACGGAACCATTCACTGCATTGGTTATGAAACTATTTTTTTTTGCATATGTTAGAAATGTTTTTGCTTAGTTATGCAGAGGAAAATACTGTAAAGCCCCTTACATACGATTGGACCTTTGTCTGACCAAAATTACATCGGAATTCCGACGGAATTCCATCGGAGTAAAAGAGAACATGTTCTCTATCTAAATTCCGATGGAATTCATTGGAATTTCCGATGGGGCATACACACGGTCAGAATTTCCAATGAAAAAAGTCTATCTGACTTTCACCCCTTCAACCTTTGCAGCAATGCTGGCAGCACTCATTTCCCAAAGATAACCTCTGGATATGATTCTGAGCATGTGCACTCAACTTCTTTGGTCGACCATGGTGAGGCCTATTCTGAGTGCAACCTGTCCTGTTAAACCGCTGTATGGTCTTGGCCACCGTGCTGCAGCTCAATTTTAGGGTCTTGGCAATCTTCTTATAGCCTAGGCCATCTTCATGATAACCCCAAATTTAACACACCTGCTCCGCATTCACAGACCTTGTAACACTAATGAGTCACATGACACAATATATATAAGTGTTACTATCTCAGAACACACTATTACCTACAATCTGAGACCTTGAGGAAGTTATGTTCCCTCTCTGTCGATAACCTCTTTTCTATTCCTCTCTCCTCTCTCTGACAATTGACCCATGGTCCCTCCCAATCTCTTCTTCCTAATTGGGTGCCCAAACCTTCACCACGTTGACCATTGTATACAGACTCTTTGCTTGAGCATCTGTCTCATTTTTCATAAAGCATTTTGACAACCCATTCTTTATTGTTACCATCTTTCTTTTTTTTTTATGTTGTACACAGCCCCTGCTCATCCTTCTCTTGCAAAATAAATCAAATTTAAATAAAACACACTAATAATGCCTAGAATTGACGTCCAACCTAGTTTTCTAGCGCACTACATATAAAACAAGACTATATCATTTTTTTGGTATGAAATTCAGGATTTTTACTTGTACAAGACTAGAACATGAAACATGTCAGAAATGTAATCTATTTAATAAACAAGAACAGTTGAGAGGAGAATGGATTTGGCTTGAATTGAGCTTTAAGGCCCCGTACACACGGACGGATAATCCGCTGAAAACGGTCCGCCAGACCGTTTTCAGCGGACATGTCCGCTCGGAGATTTCTGTCTGATGGTTGTACACACCATCAGACAGAAATCCGCAACAATACAAAACAATACGCGGGGCGTGGCCGCGCCGTCGCCGCGACGATGACGCGGCGACGTGCGCGGCCCTGGAAGTTCAATGCTTCCACGCATGCGTCGAATCAGTACGACGCATGCGAGGGATGGCGGTCGGTCGGACGTGTCCGGTGAGTCTGTACAGATGACCGAATACGTCCGACGGACAGGTTTCCAGCGGACAGATTTCTTAGCATGCTAAGAAATTTTTATCCGCTGGAAACTGTCCGATCCGCCGGACAATTGTCCGCTCGGGCCTACACACGACCGGATCTGTCCGCTGGAACTGGTCCGGCGGACCAGTTTCAGCGGATCGATCCGGTCGTGTGTACGGGGCCTAAAACAGCTTTAAAACATGTCTGGATGCTATACCTGCATTGGCACAATAGCATTGACTCTTCTGAGTTTGCACGGTCACATAATATCTGGTAATTATTTCTTATTAAATATGGTGGCTGAATGGCTGTACATAATGAATGCAATTATATCTGTCATTTGTCTAGCTTAGTACATTTTGCATTGTAAATACTGCCAGGGTTTCTGTTCTCAAGCCCAATGATATTTCTCGAGTTTCAAAAGCAAGCATTGAAACAGTTGAAACAGTGACAGATGCAAACTGCATATAACAACTAAAAAATATATTCAGAGAAATATAATGTAATGCCGCCTACACACAATCAGGCTTTTGCCCGTCCAAAAGCACATCGTAATTCCGACGGAATTCCATCGGAGTAAAATAGAACATGTTCTATATTTAAACTCTGATGGAATTCATCGGAATTCCAATAGAATTTCTCCAATGGGGCATACACACGGTCAGAATTTCCGATGAAAAAAGTCTATCTGACTTTTTCCAAAGCAAGACAAGCCTAACAAGGAACTCGTCGAGGAAAACGATGTGTCTTTTCCGACAAGTTCCTCGGTCGCAGGGGCGGACTGAACATTGAGGCACTCGGGCACTGCCCGAGGGCCCTATGCCACTAGGGGGTCCCATCAGGGTTGCCAGGCTCATTAAAACCAGGGACAGTATGTAAAAATCTATGTTTTTTTTTACATCTGTCCCTGATATGTCCAAAACCGACATGCTTTTGATGTGAAAATCCTGAGATTTTAGCTGCCCGCCTCTCTAATGCCTCCTGGCATGGTGGCCATCTGTAAGCCCGGGGGCCCCATAATCTTCTATTTCCCGGGGGCCCAATGAGTTGTCAGTCCGCCCCTGCTTGGTCGTGTGTACGAGGCCTCACACTAACCACTCAGCACAGGACTCGGAAGTCAGAGGAGATCTCTGGAGTAGTGGTGTCTACTTCAATATCTTTCATCTTCTACCGGCATCAGCTAATTATGGTATATGCATAGTTACTTTGGTCCAAGTGGACCATTGGTCCAATTGGACCAATGTCAATTTATATGTAAATATAAAACATCCATACCTGGATTTACTCTTTAGTTAATTGGTTTCCCCACACACTTGAACCAGTTCACTCAAAATGTAAATGGAGATACACAGAACATTTACTGTATTTAAAATGCAATAAACACTTAGTTAAGGGCAGACTAAATATTAGTAGTATAAGGATACTAGGTGTGGTGATAAAAAAACTTCTTGCAGCTTAAAATAGTACCTAAAGAGTGTACGTGTATTACACAATGTGATTCACTATTGAACACCAACAAGATAACCCTTTCCAGCAGTACTGGTAAATTTGTGTGACTATCTACTGATAACATTTGACAAGAGCTACACCCAATATTACGTGAAGACAAGCAATGTTGCAAACCAATAAATACTTGAAAATTTCACAAAATGTTACCATTAGCATGCACCAGTTCATGAAAAATGTGGATAGAAAAACAACAATAATTTACAAACCATTTACCATTAGACTTGATATTAGTAGTTTATAAGGACATTAGGTGAAATGGCAAAACCCTTCTAGAGGCTTAAATGAGTGACCAAAATTATGCAATATGATTCATGTAGAACACCTACAAGCAGGGGCGGACTGACAACTCATGGGGCCCCCGGGCAATAGAAGATTATGGGCCCCCCCCCCCCCCGGGCTTACAGATGGCAACCACGCCAGGAGGCAGAGCAGAGGCGAGGCAGCTAATATCTCTGGATCTTCACATCAAAAGCATGTTGGTTTCGGACATATCAGGGAAAGATCTCAAAGAGAAAAAAAAAAGATTTTTTACATACTGTCCCTGGTTTTACTGAGCCTGGCAACCCTGATGGGGCCCCCTAGTGGCATTGGGCCCTTGGGCAGTGCCCGAGTGACTCAATGGTCAGTCCGCCCCTGCCTACAAGATAAGGAGATCACCCTTCGCAGTAGTACAACACATTTGAGTGATTAGCTACTGATAACGTTTGACAAGAACACAAAAAGGAGCTACACCCAATGTTACACAATGTCAGGCAACGTTGAAAACCTTATACCTGGAATTCATTGAGATCGGAAATAAATGACTTATGGGTTATGGAGGCTAAATGATAACCATAATCTCACCACAATACTTCCTTTGTGAAATGCATCACATACTAGCTCAGTATGAAATACTTACCTTAACCACTTCAATACCGGGCACTTTCCCGCCCTTCCTTCCCAGACAAATTTTCAGCTTTCAGCGCTCTCACAATTTCAATGGGAATTGCGCGGTCATGCTACGCTGTACCCAAATTTAATATTTATAATTATGTTCACACAAATAGAGCTTTCTTTTGGTGGTATTTTTTCACAACTTCGGTTTTTTTTTTGCGATATAAGTGAAAAAGCGAGGAAATTTGGAAAAAAATATATTTTCTTCTTTCTATTTTAACCACTTGATCACTGGGCACGTAAACCCCCTTAATAACCAGACCAATTTTCAGCTTTCGATGCTCTCACAATTTGAATGACAATTACTCAGTCATACAACACTGTACCCAAATAAAATTTTCGTCCTTTTTTTCACACAAATAGAGCTTTCTTTTGGGGGTATTTAATCACCGTTGGGTTTCTTATTTGTTGCGCTATCAGAGAAAAAAGACTGAAAATTCAGAAAAAAAAAGAATTTTCTTTGTTTCTGTTATAAAATTTAGCAAATTTAGTATTTTTTCTTCATTCTTTTGCATAAATGTGAAAGATGAAGTTACGCCGAGTAAATAGATACCCAACATGTCACCCTTCAAAATTGCACACGCTCGTGGAATGGCGCCAAACTTTGCTACTTAAAAATCCCCATAGGCGACGTTGCAGGGTATTGTGGGGTATTGCAGAGTATTGTAGGGTATTGCAGAGTATTGTGGGGTATTGCAGAGTAGTGTGGGGTATTACAGAGTAGTGTGGGGTATTGCAGAGTATTGTGGGGTATTGCAGAGTATTGTGGGGTATTGCAGAGTAGTGTGGGGTATTGCAGAGTATTGTGGGGTATTGCAGAGTATTGTGGGGTATTGCAGAGTATTGTGGGGTATTGGTATTTTGTATTGCACAGTATGGGGCAGGGATGGCTGAGTAGGAATGGATGGCTGGATCTGTGACTGCATGTGTCACAGATCCAGCCCACAGCACTCGTGCTGCATCCGCTCTCTCCCCCCTCTCCTCTCACACTGTACCTTTCGGTACAGAGAGGAGAGGGAGGAACCGGCGTCATCACATTGTTTACTAGTGATCGCTCCGTCATTGGACGGAGCGATCACGTGGTAAACCGCCGCTATCAGCGGCAATTTACCGTGATCCGTGATGCGCCGGGTCCAGAGTTAAGCAATCGCCTTGTAGACGTATATCGTCTATAGGGCGGTTGGTAAGTGGTTAAAAGAAATCCAATAAAATCTAATTTTGTCATAAATTTAAGACGCGAGTAGAGGAGAGTCGATCGGCGTCTCTCCTGACGGGGGGTATACGCTGATTGTTTATCAGCGTAGCCCCCCCTGCGGATGTCCACACTGGACCACCAGGGAAGCCACTAGGACCACCAGGGAAGGGGGCAACATGTGGATGGCCAGGTATTTACCCCATGGCCATCTACATGTTAAAAAGTATTCACAATAGATGCCAATCAGTGCCCACAAATAGGCACTGACTGGCAACATGGGCACTGACTGGCAAACATAAACCAAGTGATGCCCAGCAATGCCATCATCAGTGCCACCCCTCAGTGTTTATCAGTGCCACCTCTCAGTGCCCATCCATGCCCATCAGTGCCCATCTGTGCCACCTATCAGTGCCACCCATAAGTACACATCAGTGCCGCCTATGAGTACCCATCAGTGCCGCCTATGAGCACCCATCAGTGCCGCCTATGAGTGCTCATCAGTGCCGCCTATGAGTGCCGCATACCAGCGCCACCTATCAGTGCCCATCAGTGCCGCCTATCAGTGACCAATGTCTCCTTGCTGGAAGTAACAGCAGAGGAGGTAATAAGATCTTATTTCCTATTTACACCCACAGAGGTCACCTCCACCGATCACTTCCAGCAGCCCCCAGTGAGGCACTTTGTTCTCTGTGTCCCCAAACATGGCACAATGCAGCCACTGAGATTCCCAAGTGATGACAAAGGCTGAGCGTCACTGATCACAGCTTATGAAGTCCCAGGAAACTTTGCCAAAGTAGCAGCTTTAAAAAGGTCACACTATGGAGAGTGAATAGTCTGATATGTGAAACAGAGATAAGGTGAAAATATATCCTGGAATCCTGGATCTGGCAGTTACGGTTACATGCTTGATTAACTTATCATTGTGGTAAGCAAGTTAGGATTTAACTGTGGAGGATACTTTCATCTGCTATACAGATTCACTGGATAATATTTGGATACCTTTTCACACACTCGGAGAACTTTCTGTCATCTTGATTTTCCCTGAGATACATCCATTCATATGGACTTTGCACCTTCACTTGATTATTTCAGATTGCACTAGTGTTTTGTGTGCATCACACACATTATAATTTGACTGTTATATTGATTTTTTCACATCGTAGCGCAGCTTTTACCATTATTATTTGCATTTTATGTTTATCTGACATTTTGAGCTGCAGCAGCTTTTTGTTTTATATTTTTTTATTTTATTTTATTTAATTTTTAATTTTTTATTTTTTCACTGTTTTTGATCCAATTTAAGTGGTTTCACACTATTTATGATTGTTTAGACCTGCGCAGTATTTATTTTTATACTCATATGTGAACCAAGCCTAACTATCAGAGCTGTAAGGATGTGGAATTCTCTTCCACAAGCAGTGGTATCAGCAGGGAGGGTCAATAGTTTCAAAAAACTATTAGATGGGCACCTTAACGATCACAACATACAGGGATATACAATGTACTACTGAAATAAACACCCACACACACACATCACAGATTGAAGTGGACGGACTGGTGTCTTTTTTCAACCTTACCAACTATGTAACTATGTACCCGGTGCTGAATGTTGTGGTTTAGTAAAAAAAATATATATTTATAATAATAAAATAATAATATTAATAATAAAAAATAAAAGTATACTTTTATTTTAACTTTATTTTAAGTACTCCTATAAACAATTACCGTATAACTTCAATATAAACCTTTGTTTAAACTGTGACGCCTTTTTTTCCTTGTCACTGGGTGCTTCCGTCCTGGTGTGTGATCATCAGCCCCATAAGGGCTGTCTTTTAAGTATAATATTCCCAGATTCAGATTCTATTCCCTCGGCAGTTACTAAAAAATAGACTACCGGTATATTCCCAGACTATGCTGTGCAAGGAGGGGCAGGGAATGTCCTAGGGCAGGGGTCTCCTAACTTTTCAAACTAAGGGCCACTTTAGGCTCCATGCACACTAAAAGCTAAAAAAAGCTAAAAAAAAAGCTATAAAAATATGCCAGGAGCTTTGCAGGGAACCTTTCAACGTTTTTTTAGCGTTTTTGCAATAGCTTTAATCAGCCTTTTTCAGTGTAGCTTTTTTTTTTTTTTTTTTAGTTTTTTAGTGTTTTTCGGCTTTTCGCATTTTTTTGGTTGGTAGCAAGGTCTCTTTAACCGCTTAATGACCGCCTCCTGCACATTTGGCACGGTTGGGCAAATGCACGTACAGGTACGTCATGTGCTAGTCTGAAGCTCCGTGACCGGGACCGCGGGACCTGCGGACCCAATCGCCGCTGGAGTCCCGCGATCGGTCCCCGGAGCTGAAGAACGGGGAGAGCTGTATGTAAACACGGCTTCCCCGTTCTTCACTGTGGTGGCGGCGGCATCGATCGTGTGTTCCCTTTTATAGGGATCCACAATCGATGACGTCACACCTACAGCCACACCCCCCTACAGTTGTAAACACACATGAGGTCACACATAACCCCTTCAGCGCCCCCTGTGGTTAACTCCCAAACTGCAACTGTCATTTCCACAGTAAACAATGCATTTTAAATACATTTTTTGCTGTGAAAATGACAATGGTCCCAAAAATGTGTCAAAATTGTCCGAAGAGTCCGCCATAATGTCGCAGTCACGAAAAAAATAGCTGATCGCCGCCATTAGTAGTAAAAAATGTTTTTTTTATAAAAATGCAATAAAACTATCCCCTATTTTGTAAACGCTATAAATTTTGCGCAAACCAACCGATTAACGCTTATTACGATTTTTTTTGTAGAAGAATACATATCGGCCTAGACTGAGGAAAAAAAACTTTTTTTATATATTTTTGGGGGATATTTATTATAGCAAAACGTAAAAAATATTGAATTTTTTTCAAAATTGTCGCTCTATTTTTGTTTATAGCGCAAAAAATAAAACCCGCAGGGGTGATCAAATACAACCAAAAGAAAGCTCTATTTGTGGGAAAAAAAGGACTCCAAATTTGTTTGGGAGCCACGTCGCACGACCGCGCAATTGTCTGTTAAAGCGACGCAGTGCCGAATCGCAAAACCTGGCCGGGTCCTTTAGCTGCATTTTGGTCCGGGTCTTAAGTGGTTAAATGTGTGTCAAGTGACGTAGAACACGTTGAGCAGGACATACAGTATCCTGCCAGTTAATATACACTAACAACATATTATTGTAGTCCTTTCTAAATAAATAGAGGTGTGTTGTAATGGGAATGAGTAATCTAACATTTAATATATACGCCCTTGGCGCTGGCAGCACATGAGGACATTCAACTTTTATAACTTGACACATTGAGGGGGATTTTCACCATTAAAGTCGTTTGATTTCCTTAGATGATATGGACCCTTTTATGTATTTCTATAGTGACTCCTACCATTGACAGCTCAGAGAGTTGGCAATTGTAGGTTTTAAAAACAAACGAATCATAACCAGTAAAAATTACTCAAGCTTCATGTCAAAAAGAGCCTGGGGAAGTAACAAAAAAAAAAAATGCACAAAAAAAAAGGAAATGGAGAAAAGCTCAGGGTGGGGTTGGGGGATAGGGTGGGTTTTGGTGAGGTGGTCTGGGGGTTTCTTTTTTTTTTGTTTTGTTTTGTTGGGTTGTGTTTGTTTTAATGTGATTTTGTTTGTATATGGTGTTTGTATTGTTTTAATGTTATTTGCATATAAAAATAAAAAAGGATCTGGTTAAAAAAAAAATACTTAACGACCGACCGCCGCAGTTGGACTGACTAACAATGATTATGTACTGTGGTGAGAAAAACACATTCATCCTCAATCACTTTAACACATTTCTTATCTGTGATATCAATTCCATCAATAACCTCATACAGCAAAGAAAGTGAAGGTAAATACGGTTATTTTTTTTAAAGGAAGATATCTAACAACTAAAGAAGGCCAAACAATGGGCAGCATTTGTGCCAACTGAAATCCTGCCGCGTTCCTGTCTGCTGCCATTGCAGTAACCAGGGCTTCTATTCTTATGGTGGCTCCAACATTGTTTCAATGTTGTTTGCATATAAAAATAAAAAAAGATCTGATTTAAAAATAAAAAAAAACACTTAATGACCGCCTGCCGCAGTTGTACTGTGGCAGGTCGGCTCTCCTGTGCGAACCGCCGTCATTTTAAGTCGGATCGCGCGGGCGCAGTGGTGGTGCATCCATAAGGGGTGCACGGGTGCCGCCCCCTCTCTCCTGCTACCTCTCTATCACCAATGCATGAATCTATGTATGGTTGCCGCTGACACCCCCTATTCAGGCCCCCAGACCCTATTCGGGCGCTGGGCACCTGAATTACAGCGTAGGGGTATTTTTTTTTTTTTAATCCCCTGGATTCCCTTACTGAAGATGACAGCGCCTCCACCCAAGAGCCGAGCGAGAGATCGGCTTCGGATGCCGACATTGGGCGGGGGGGGGGCGCCCTGGACAGGTAAGGGTCCAAATTTTAAAAGTCAGCAGCTGCAGTATTTGTTGGTGCTGAGTTTAAAAAAAAAACAAAAAACGGCGGAGCTCCGCTTTAAGTCAAAAATTAGGGAGCTGCAATTTCTTTTTTCTACCACCGGAGGGAGCCAAAAGAAAGGCTGAGAATACAACAAAAGGAGAAAAAAATATCTATATCAATAGCTAGATTCACGTAGAGTTACGCCGGCGTATCAGTAGATACGCCGTCGTAACTCTGAATCTACGCCGTCGTAAATTTAAGCGTATTCTGGAAACCAGATACGCTTAAATTAGGCTAAGATATGAGCGGCGTAAGTCTCCTACGCCGTCGTATCTTAGGGTGCAAATTTACGCTGGCCGCTAGGTGGCGCTTCCGTTGTTTTCCGCGTCGAATATGCAAATGAGCAAGATACGCCGATTCACGAACGTACGTACGCCAGTCGCATTAGTTACGCCATTTACGGAAGAGATACGCCGGCGTAAAGATAAAGCTGCTCCCTAGGTGCAAGGTATGGACGTCGGAACAGGCCTATCTTTTTACGACGTTTGCGTAAGTCGTACGCGAATAGGGCTGTGCGTAAGTTACGTCACGTCGTAGGCAGTGTTCGACGTATCTCAGGCATTCTATCCGTCAAATACGTGGGGTCACACTAAATTTACATAAAACACGCCCACATCATCCACATTTGAATTAGGCGGGCTTACGCCAGACCACATACGCTACGCCGCCGAAACTTAGGGCGCAAGTTCTTTCTGAATACGGAACTTGCGCCCTAATTTACGGCGACGTAACGTATCTGAGATACGTTACACCCGCCGACAGATACACTCTTGTATCTGAATCCGGCTATAAGACTTCAGTGCTTCCTAGTCATCCCTGTATTTATAAAAATTTATTTTTCTATGATATTGAAACATGTGATTAATAATGGCGGGTCATTTTTTTTCCAGGTTATGCTCTCTCCTGTATCAGTTGCGCTTCTTCAGACGCGTCTCTATGTACGGGATCCTCAGTCACATGCAATGGTGCCAATGAGCTTTGCACGACTATCTACACTACAACCACAAGTAGGTTCATATGGTGCTACGTTTGTTTCATTTTATTTATAGCAAAAGACAATTGGCTCAGCAACACTGGATTTTCCACTTATATTTCAAATAGAATGCTTGCAGACAGTAAGTAATGGGTGAATCTTGTTAAACCTCACTCGAGTGAATCTCCCTCTTATATTCACTGGGTGAACTGCCCATCCAATCAGTGATAATTAGACCCTCTCAGCGCAGAACTCTCTCATTGGAAGCCATAGCCCTCTCCTCTCCTGAGTTTCTAGTTACTGTCTGTGCTGCCCCAGCTCCTCTGCCCCTCACCTCCCATACATAACTTTTTATGTAGTTGAGGAGAACAGTTGTAGTTGCCAGTTACAGTGAAACCTTGGAGCCTTGGAACCTACAAGTATAATCCATTCCAGGAGAATGCTCGTAATCCAAAGCACTTGCATAGCAAAGCGAGTTTCCCCATAGAAGTCAGTGGAAGCGAAAATAATTTGTTCCGCCTTGACTTCTATAGCATGCAATACCGCATGTGACCATAGGTGGGGGGCGCTGGAGAGCCTGGGATATACTCGGAAAGGCTCGGGGACAGCTTGGCTGAACTCGGAAAACATCGGAAAGGCTCAGGAACGGAGTATTTCTGAGTTTTTCCAACTATTTCCGAACGGCTCCGATCGGCTCTGCTTGGCTCCGGCGCCCCCCACCTCTGGTCAGATGCGGTATTGCTCACCGCTGTGGCTTGAATCCTGCACGTTTTTGCGAGACAATTCACTCGCAAATCGAGTCAGGATTTAAAAAAAAAAAAAATGCTTGTATTGCGAAGCGCTTGTTAACCGCGTTACTCGCAATCCGAGGTTTCACTGTATATAGTTGGGTTGAAAAAAGTCCATCTAGTTTGACCCGGTAGTAGAGTCTAGTTTATTTTTATTTTTTAATTGGGTCCCCTGGCAGGTTTAAGCCACAATGTATACACTGCATACTAGTACATTATAACAGACTTACACTATATTACCAAAAGTATTGGGACGCCTGCCTTTACACGCACATGACCTTTAATGGCATCCCAGTCTTACTCGGGAGGGTTCAATATTGAGTTGGTCCCGCCTTTGCAGCTATAACAGCTTCACCTCTTCTGGGAAGACCGTCCACAAGGTTTAGGAGTGTCTATGAGAATGTTTCACCATTCTTCCAGAAGTCATCAGATGATGATGAATGATAAGGACAGATAATGATGAATAGTGAAGACAGATGATGATGATGATGAATGATGAGGACAGATGATGATGATGAGGACAGATGATGATGAATGATGATGAATGATGAGGACAGATGATGAATGATGAGGACAGATGATGATGATGAATGATGAGGACAGATGATGATGATGATGATGATGATAAATGATGAGGACAGATGATGATGATGATGATGATGATGATGATGATGATGATGATAATGATGATGATGATGAATGATGAGGACAGATGATGAATGATGAGGACAGATGATGATGATGATGTTGAATGATGAGGACAGATGATGATGATGATGATGTTGAATGATGAGGACAGATGATGATGATGTTGAATGATGAGGACAGATGATGATGATGATGAATGATGAGGACAGATGATGATGATAAATGATGAGGACAGATGATGATGATGTTGAATGATGAGGACAGATGATGATGATGAGGACAGATGATGATGATGAATGATGAGGACAGATGATAATGATGATTGTGACGGTAGTAGAACATATCCCCGTCAAGAATTCCCTTCTTCCCATCAAAGGAAATCACCCAATATTCCATGAGTAGAACTCCCTGGAATCGGCGAATAATCCACACATGAGCCAAAGCTTAATGCTGGAACAAGACTCTCTTTAATGGCAGCATTCTGCTAGTTATATACAGTTTACAAGCTAATCATCAATCAAAGAACAATGAAATCTCAACCCCCTTTTCACACACTGGGGCTCCCATACAGATTATAGGTAGACACTCTGGTGCCGACCCTGACAAGACACATTTCTTTAGATAATGACATCAGTGAAGTTAATTACTACAACAAAGCAATCAGAATATTTAACATGAGCCAATTATCTAATCATTTAGCCTGACGATACAATACACATCTCTTAAGGGTAAACACAGGTCTTCTTCACACGCACAATAGATCAATTACCCTTTAGAATAGAGAGCTGGCTGGTGATGGGACATTAGCACTTCAACAGTCTGTTATGCAGAGGAATGAGTCACTCGAGTCCACATGAAATCACCTTCTACACATAACACACAGACATTAAAATAGCAGGGAGAGAATTAAACTGAAGCATATAGGCAATTGCATACAAGTCCTTCACAATGGCCCCCCTTTTTCTCCCTGCTCTGGCAACTCGGTTGGACCTTTCCTGGTCCAGTAGGGTTGACGGGTTCAGAGCTTTTAGTCCGAGGTTAACTCCGTTTGGCGTGACAATCCATCGGCATTCCCGTTTTGCTTGCCTGGGCGATAATGAATCGTAAAGTCATAGGACTGTAAGGCCAAGCTCCAGCGTAGCAAACAGGCGTTGTCCCCTGAAACCCGGTTAAGCCACACCAAGGGGTTGTGATCGGTGATGAGAGTGAAAGCCCGGCCATAAAGGTAAGGTGTGAGCTTTTTGAGTGCCCATACCAAGGCCAAACACTCTTTTTCAATGGTGGCGTAACTGACCTCCCTTGGCAACAGCTTCCGACTCAGGTATGCCACCGGGTCGTCAGATCACACGCCGGTCAGTCCCCAAGTCTTTGTGCGATCTGCAGAGTCACCAGAAGTCAGTGTGAAGACGGCGGATGGGTCTGTGCGCCGCCGTCTAGGTGTCCCGCTATGGGAGGGGGCAGGTTATGGCTCCGAAGTGACAATCACAGGAGATTCATAAAAAGAAAAATTGATATTTGTTGAAATGCTGTAGCACTGGTGCTCAGAGTCTGGGGGAGGGGGGGTTGGATCAGTGCCCCATAGGGTCAGCCACCACCTGCTCCCTCCACAGCCACCGGTTCTCCTCTTTGAGCTTCTCCAGCTCCATCTCCAGTTCATGGAGCTTGGGGGGGTCGGCCTGCTGTGACCTCAGGCGGTTGTTCTCCTCCTCCATGCGGCTCATGCACTTCTCCAGCTCCATGTACTCACGGATCAGCTCCTGCTTGCTCATGTCCTGCAGGCTTTCCACGTAGTACCTCTCGTAGGTCTCAGAAAAGTCCTTCTGCAGGAACTGGGTGGTGTTGTAAGGGGCCACCAGTTGGCCCTTGGCGAACATCTCGGCCCTCATCTTGGATGCCCGCTGTGACTCCCTCTCCTCCAGTCGCTGCTTCTCCTCCCAGGTCAGCTTGCTATACGGCTTCCAGGACCTCTTCTTCTTGGAGGGTAGCCGGCGGTGCCTCTTTCTGCCCAGCTCCCTCCAGGGCCCCTCCGGCTCCTGGCTGTCGCCCACCCGGCTGTCTCTTAATCCCCGGGCGGTTTTTCCGTTACCCATGCCCAGCTGACAATGGTGTTTCCTGTTGTCCGTAATAACAGATTGTACCATGAGGGCTTCGTAAAGGGTGCCCAATGGTTCTTCCTGACCCAGCTCCTGGGGATCCCAAGCCGAGTCTACACAATGGGTTGCTGCTGGTGGGCGGTACCCAGGTCGAGACCAATTTGACCTGGTGTTGTCGTCCATGGGGCAATTCTGCGTGAAGTGACCCAGCTGTTTGCACCGGAAGCAGCGTTGTTCGTTGTCCTCCTGGCGTGGATAGCGAGGGCTAGATGTCACCGGTCTGTTAGGAGGTTGGTATCTAGCGGCTGGTGGGTGTGAGGGCACCGTTGGTCGTGGAGGTTGTACCCGTGGTGTGACTTGGTTCATCTTGCGAGTATCCGCATATTCATCTGCCAACTTAGCGGCCTCTGGTAGAGTCATGGGCCTGCGATCTCTCACCCAGTCATTTAGCCTGACGATACAATACACACTGGGGCTCCCATACAGATTATAGGTAGACACTCTGGTGCCGACCCTGACAAGACACATTTCTTTAGATAATGACATCAGTGAAGTTAATTACTACAACGAAGCAATCAGAATAATTAACATGAGCCAATTATCTAATCATTTAGCCTGACGATACAATACACATCTCTCAGGCCCCGTACTCACGACCAAACATGTCTGCTGAAACTGGTCCGCGGACCAGTTTCAGCGGACATGTTCGTTCGTGTGTAGGCAGTAACGGACAGGATTCCAGCAAACAATCGTCGGCCAGACCGTTTTCCAACGAACAACTGTTTCCTGGTCTTGCTTTAAAACAGTCTGCTGGAATCGTGTCCGTCAGACATGTTCGGTCGTCTGTACACAAAAGCAGCGTACAAAAACCCCGCGCATGCTCAGTCCAAATGAGGAGACGGGAGCGCTCGTTCAGGTAAAACTCGCGTTTGTTTGGGATATGGCACATTCGTCATTACAAACCTTTTATTCTAGCAAGAGAACAATGTCTTAAAAAGGCGCACTAAACCACATTTTCTTGCCTCGTTTTCTTAATTCTTCTCTTGCTAGAATAACCCCGTTCTCTTGCTGATGCAATTTCAATAGAGTTGTCCCATACTGAAATGTCACATTTCTTGCTTGTGATGTAATCCTTTAATAATGTTTTCTATGCCAGACGTGTGTTTTGGTTGGTGGTCCTCCATAATTTCTAGTAGTCATTTTTGTAAAGGAATGTGCATCTTTTTTTTTTTTTTTGTTGTTTCTAGTTATGTCACCATTTATATATATTTTTTTTAACATGTTTTTTTCTTGTTTTTTTTTTTTTTTTTTTTTTTTGTGTTTCATTTGAGAATATTAAACCATGTTGGCACACCAAATGTCCCCCCCCCCCCCCAAGGAGTGTGTCCTTTGTAAATTACCCATTGTATATTTATTAAAGGTTTGCTGCCTAATAATCCCCACAGTATAACAAACAATAGACATGTTTTCAAATGAAAGCAAAAAGCCTTTTATTCAGGCAAATGTCATCACAAAAAATAAACAGAACGGCAGCACTAGAATAGATAGCAAACTATATGCAAACTTGCATTTCCAACATGGTGAAGGATAAACTTCCAAGCCTCAGGAGCCAAACACAAAAATATGAAGCAGCAGCACAGAAACAAAGGAACCCAAACTGTGGTAGTCCAAACAAGATGTCCTTTATGTGGAAGGAAATGGAAGGCAGAGAATCAACGTTTCCTCCTCTTTCCAGCCTTCCCTCCAGGCAGCCTTCCAGCGGATCTAACACGGGGTCTTGCAGGTGGGGTCGATGTGGCAGCAGGAGGATGGTGTTCCGCAAGCCGGGCCGGGTCACATAGCCCAGTCTCTGGGGTCAGCAGGCCCCTCTGCATCCACCAAAGGACCTGGTTCATCAGGGCCTTTGCCAGTCTTCTCTGGTCCTCCTCCCCTTCATTTAAATCGTGGGCCAATGAGGCACTGAAGGCCTCTGTGGGGTTGAGGGGGGCCCTCATGATGGCGCTTGCCTCCTGTATCATGCGGAGGCTTGCCTCCTCCACAGGCCTCAACTGCCTCCTTCGGCCTGATGGCCTCACCTGGGGGGGAGAAGACTGGCTGGTGGTGGTTCTCCTGGCCGGGGGGACCTGCTGCAGGCCACTGGGCCCAGCCTCCTCCTGGCTGCCACTGACCCCGGCCTCCTCCTGGCTGCCACTGACCCCGGCCTCCTTCTGGCTGACAGACACCTGAGGATCTGCCACCTCCTGGCTGATCTCTTCTTCCTGTGTGGAAAAAAAAAGGACATTTTTTACAATTTCGCAAAATAAAACCACACTCATTTTCATGTTTTTCGTTTAGTATTTTCTGTTCATTATTACTTGAATACACTCTACTTCTGACCCCTGCAGTTGTCATCTCTGACACCTATTTGTCTGTACACCTTTTTTTTTGCTTTTTCCCAGCTTGGCTTTTCTTTTACAATATCAAATCATTAATCCACCAAGAATTATTTACGCCAGAAATATAGAGGAAACTACTATACCTCCTCATCGAAGGGTGGCAGATCTGCATCTCTGTCAGCCAGGCCCTCTTCCTCCGACTCTGCAGGGCTGTGGTCATCTGGGGAAGGTCCGCTGGAAGGTAGCATGGAGGAAAGGTTGGAAGAAAGACTCGACATCGTTTTCCTGCCTTCCATTTCGTCCCGCAAAAAAGCCATCTGTTTATAATACCACAGTTTGGGTTCCTTTGCTTGTCTTGCTGCTGCTCCCGATTTTTTGCTTTTATTAGCTTTGTATGCTCTCCTGTATGTGCTTCTGAGGTTGGCAAGTTTATCCTTCACCATGTTGGCAGTGCATCCTGGCACCCAAGTTTGCATATAGTTTGCTAGCTCTTCTAGTGCTGCCGCTCGTACATCTTTATTGCAATATAATGCGTGTTTTGAATTCCACAGGATGGGCGTCTCCTGATATTTTTGGAGTAAGGCCTCTATAGCTTCCTTGGTTTGTAGTTGGTCCATTTAAGTTTTAGAAAAATTATATTTCTTTTTGAGTCTAGATTCAAAAAACATAAACCAAAGAAAAATAAATATTCAAAAGGATCAGCGTTGACCTTGATATAATATGTGTCTTCAAATTTATTACCTATATCTAATTACAAACACAGTCTCTCTTGTTTAGACAATGATTGGCAGCTCGGCCGCATTGCTTGTACCAAACATTGATTTGCTAGATGCAGAGCCATTGTTAACATTGCAGTAAATATTTTTAATATATAAAAATAAACAATGCTTACAAATGACAGTATTCATCTAGGCACTCTTTCATGTGTAAATCTCATGCCCCTGACAATGGATGACATAAAAGACACTTCCTAATGACCTCTGTACAACCAACACTTGAACAATACTTTGCCTGATCTGAATACACCATTCAAAAACTTGTCAATGAGGTACAGCATTGTTCACATCTCTATTTTGTGAGGTGTCCAAAAGCATTTGGATACCAAAATAACATTGTGGTACCCCATAGACAGAATAGCTTAAAAAGGGTGCAACCAACAGCCCAAACCCCCATCCCATGTGTCTACATTTTCCAGGCCTCTGCTGATCCCATTTTTAATTTCCTTACCTTCCTGTCTCTCGCTCCTCGTTTCTCACGCTCGCCTAATTACCGCGTAAGATGCGTAATCACGGCGTGCACCTTTTAAACACTCCGCGTATTTATTAAACCCCGCCCTCGTCACCTTTGCTAGGCCCTTAATCAATGATTTTAGGAAATATGGCGTTAACTGTGTATGTTCTGGATGCGCTCGAAGATTCTCCGCGTAACCGACGTAAACACGTTGTTTGCATTCTCTACACTCCGCGTATGTATTAAACGCCGCCCTCTTCTCCGCCCATGGCGTAAGAATTCATCTTTTCCACGCCCATAATCTCTGTGGGAAAGGAAAGATGGCGATGTCACACGAGCGGGCACGATGCTCTCATGCCACAAGTGAAGGGACAGAGGCAGGGACGTCCCGATCAAGGCCAAGAAGATACAAAGCCACTAATATGCGGTTCCAGGAAATGGTGGAGTTAGTTTACATCATGCGAAAGAAGGACTATGATGGTGAATTAGGGCCATACAAGACCCCTAACCGCCGAAAGGCACATATTATGGACAAGGTGGCGAGGAGAATGCAGAGGATGTTTGGGATCACCAGGTCCAAGGAACAGCTGAGGAAACGCTGGTCAGACTTAAAATTGAGGGAGCCACATCAGATGAAGAAAATACTTAAAATTCTGCGTAAAAGTAAGTAAATATATATTGGGGTTGGGGGGGGGTGGGTGATTGTCTGCAATAATGTGTTGCCATGTATATTTCACCATCTGCCTCCTTGGCCTGCTTGTAATTTTAAAGACATGTTGTCATTTTTTTTTTATGACATAAATACCTACATATTTACAAATAGTGTTCTTAGTAAACAACGTAACATCACATAGTTTCTCAGAAAGGCTCGGTTATTCCAGGAACAACACACCTGGACATGGCTCACTGGCCAAAAACTTTGTTTGTAAACATTGTGTAAAAGCTAGTTCTAGAAAATAAAATTATGAGAATGGGAAAGGCAAACAGGATTCATTCTAAAAACAGTGGTAATAAAGCAGATGTTTTCACATCTGCAATGCAGAGCACCTGTGTCTCCCCAAATCAAAAATGGGTTTTGGTAGGGTCTCCCAGAAATACTGTTTAGGGGGGACATCCATGTGTGTCACTTTGCTAAAAAGGGGCAGGATCAGAGCTTGCCATAGAAGTAATTCCAAAATGTAGGTTTGGTGAAAGATAAAAGTAACTAAATGAAAGCCTCTTCTAAGCAATGTGTGCGATGTATGCTCTCCAATATCTGTGTGCTGATGAGTCTACATTTTTTTTTGTTTATTTCAGGGGAAAGAAGTCGCCAGCATTTGGAGGAGGCAGAGAGGGCCAGACAAGGCCAAAATCTGCCATCTCAACATGTGGAGGAGGAGGAGGATGTGGAAGGAGAAGAGGATGTGGAAGGAGAAGAGGATGTGGAAGGAGAAGAGGATGTGGAAGGAGAAGAGGATGTGGAAGGAGAAGAGGATGTGGAAGGAGAGGAGGAAGGAAGAAAGGAGGAAGGAAGAGAGGAGGAAGAAGTAATTTTGGACTTAGAATTTATAGCAGATGAAGGGCAAGTGGCGGAAGAACAATTTGGCGAATTGAAAGAAGGTGGATTGATGGATGAAGGAGGAGTCCAAGATGATGGGGAAGTGGTGGAAGAAGGAGGAGTGATAGAAGATGATGGTGAGGTGGTGGAAGAAGGAGGAGTGATAGAAGATGTCGAAGAGGTTGAAAGGAGAAGCCCATCAGGTCAGTGTCACCCTAGCTTGATTAAAAAAAACATATGTAGATAGGCCTCATCGAAAAATAATTTTGTAAATGACCATTTTTTTTGTTTTTTTAGGGGAGGAGGATGGTGTGCCAATATTTTCACGTGCAAGTGCTGCTATAATTATTCAGCAGGTAATGGAGTGCAGCACTGAAATGCACAATATGCGTGAAAGGATGGTTGTCATGGAAGAGAATTTAACAAATGTCCTTTTGGAATGCAGCACGGAAATGGACAATATGCGGCAAAGAATGATGGTCATCGAATCTAATTTTAAAAATATTATTGACATGATGGGCCGTGTCAAAGACTGAAACACCCCCCGCCCATCCCCCGCCCCCACAAACATTTTTACTGTTTTAATAATGAATACGCCAAAATTTGAAGATACACACACAGTGTGCCAACATGTGCTATCTGCCATCACAGAATATCTAGTGTCTGTGCTTTGTGGGTCCAACCCCCTCCTCCATCCTCAAGTAGTTGAGAGGAAGGGTTTGCTCCCACAGAACACAGACATTGATCACCCATGATGTCAGATAGCACATGTGGCCATTTGTCTGTTGAACCAATGACATTTGGCGAGTTTGCACTGAATGTGTGTATCTTCAAATTTTGGCGTGTTCCAGTGTGAAAGCACACCATGACTGACTGCTGTTGTGAGTTTTTATATTTTTATAATTGTATTTTGTTACTTTTTGACCATGTTGAACATTTTTGGATACTATAAAGTTTAGACCATAAAGAATAAACACCGACAAAAAATTTAAAAGATATATATATAGAATTATAAATCTCTCTAATCACTGAATTTAGTGAAGTCGAGATTTGACTCCTAAATCTTAACAACACATTTTCTTATTGAAAAACACACCAAAAAAAATCAAAATTCTTAAAAAAATTTTGGTTTTTGTGCATAAAAAATATGCAGAAAATAAAAAATACTAAGGCGGTAAACACCCCACCAAGAATATTCTATATATATATATATATGTAAACAATAAATCTAACTATATTTGATAAACAAAAATGTGAACTTGTTAAAAAAGGTATAATCTGCATAATATTTTTGGTTGAATTACCTTAAAAAAAAAAAAAAAAAAAATATTTTGTAGACTCCTAAGTACAAAAGCAGGGAGTAATGAAAAAAATTTAAAATAATTTTTTGGGTCATGAACAAGCAAAAATTTAAAAACTTGACCTCAAAATGTACAAATGGAGTTGCTTCTTATTTCTAGACTCAATACCCTGTTTGTAGATGAGTGAATACTGTGCAAAATGTGGTCATTTACTAAAAGTGGAGAAATCAATTATGCATTAAAATTGAAAAAGTTAGTTAGAGAACCAGGAAGACAGATAAAACGAGAAAAAGCATTAATGACAAACAACTGTATAAAGTCCAATGGTCTAATTATTTTTTATTTGAGAGAATATTCCTTTCTTTGGGGGCCGAATTAGAAAGAAATATGATCTGGCATAGCAATGGCCCCCCGACCCATGAAGTACTCAACATATTTGTCGCGTACCTCACGAGCTGATTGGGGGGCCAAGCCAGCGCGACCAGTGTCCAGCCCGGGAAGGGGATCTGAGGGTAGTCTTGCCTCAGAACCGATGTCGGGTAGGTACGTCTGGGAGTGCCTGCGTAAAAAGTTGTGCAAAATGCAGCAGGCAAATACAACGGTGTCCAATTTATATTCCGCCAGATGTATCGATGTCCTGAACAGGCGGAACCGGTTGGTGAGTATCCCAAAGGCATTCTCGACTACCCTCCGAGCCCTGGCCAACCGAAAATTAAACACACTCCTCTCTGAGGTGAGGGTCCTCTGGGGAAAAGGCCGCATGAGGTGAGGACCAAGCCCGAAAGCCTCGTCCGCTAGGAACACAAACGGAAGTCCTTCCACATTATCTTCATCTGGTGGCAATGCCAGACCACCAGCTTGGAGACGATCATAGAAATCAGTCCGTGCGAACACTCCCCCATCAGACATCCGGCCGTTCTTCCCCACGTCCACATATAGAAACTCATACTGTGCCGACACCACCGCCATCAACACAATACTATGATAACCCTTGTAATTATAATAGTAGGACCCCGAGTGGGGTGGGGGCACAATGCGGACGTGTTTCCCATCTATTGCTCCACCGCAGTTAGGAAAATCCCACCGCTGGGCAAATTGGGAAGCCACAGACTGCCATTCCTGTGGTGTGGAGGGTAGCTGTGGGGACAA
Organism: Rana temporaria; assembly: GCF_905171775.1. Lineage (NCBI taxonomy): Eukaryota > Metazoa > Chordata > Amphibia > Anura > Ranidae > Rana > Rana temporaria. The sequence goes on along the minus strand of NC_053498.1, from coordinate 21,782,682 downwards.
ACAAAAAAAGAGATTTAGTACTTTGGAATCAAAACATCCTACAAGCATCCTTGTGACACTTCAAAGTATTAAAATTGCATAAGAAAAATTTGCATGGAGAATTTGGGAAATGAAATATATAGGGCCACTTCATTAAGAGACTCCACAGCCCTCTGATGGGGACAATAAAAGTTTGAAGGGGGGGGGGGGACACAAAAACCAAAAAGTCCTGTTTTAAAAAATGGCAAGGTGGGTTTGTCCCTAGGATAGCATGCTGGACAGGTTAATATTGGGTAAGGGACAAATATGCAGGTAGGCCAAGAAAAAAACATGTAAAGCTGATATCAACATGCATAGGGAGAAAAGGGAACGTTAGTTAAACACACAGCATATCTGGGAAATTAAAAATTAAGTTAGTTAGCAACATTATTACAGCCAGGAAACTTACCTTAATATACTCCTCATGCATAACTTTGATGATGGCAGCACACGTGTCCGGTATGATGACCCCAAGCGCCTGCGGAGAGATGCCTGTCGAGAACTTGAGGTCCTGCAGGCTCCTCCCAGTCGCCAGGTACCGCAACGTGGCAATAAGCCTCTGCTCGGCCGTGATGGCTTGGCGCATCACAGTGTCCTGCCTCGTGATATAGGGGGACAGAAGATCCAGCAGACGGTTGAATACGGGGTCCGTCATGCGGAGAAAATTCCTAAAGTCATTAGGATTATTCTCCTGGAGTTCCCTAAGCAGAGGCATATGTGAGAACTGGTCACGCTGGCGCAACCAATTCTTGGTCCAGAAACGCCTCCGCCCCCTGTTTCTGGCCAAAGTACTGGACAAATGAACATATCCAGCAGCCATCCCATAAACAGCACCAACTCGCGAAAATTGACGCTGCTGCTCCATCATGGCTTCAAACCGGCCGGCTGGTCAGTCAAGAACACACTGAAACAGAAAGCACTCGCAAATCCAGCACTACCTGCGACAAACGCGTGACAAACAGATACGAGCGCACAGGATGCAACTGCTAAAGCAGAAACAACCTGCTTGCCTATAGCCGAATGACAACTACGTTACCGCAAGCACACGCACTGAACCCGTGAATACACGCTGTCAAAGCCTGGAGACCGAGAAGCGCGAATCAGCTCTAACCAAACCTTCACTAACACGAGCAAACCCGTAACTAGCAAAAGAGGAACAGAGGGCGGCGCCATTAACTTTGGTCTTCCCCTTTATAGTGACGTCGTACGTAGTTTACGTGCACGCGTTCCGGTACGACGGGAATTTGGTCCGCTGGTGTGTACACGCCAGCGGAACAAAACACAAATCAGCCTTGTACGCCGGAAACTGTCGGGCAGACAGTTTCCAGCGCACAGATCCGGTCGTGAGTACAAGGCCTCAAGGGTAAACACAGGTCTTCTTCACGCACACAATAGATCAATTACCCTTTAGAATAGAGAGCTGGCTGGTGGTGGGACATTAGCACTTCAACAGTCTGTTATGCAGAGGAATGAGTCACTTGAGTCCACATGAAATCACCTTCTACACATAACACACAGACATTAAAATAGCAGGGAGAGAATTAAACTGAAGCATATAGGCAATTGCATAAAAGTCCTTCACAATGATGAAGGATGAGGACAGATGATGATGATGATGATGATGATGATAAATGATGAGGACAGATGATGATGATGATGAATCATGAGGACAGATGATGATGATGATGATAAATGATGAGGACAGATGATGATGATGAATGATGAGGACAGATGATGATGATGAATGGTGAGGACAGATGATGATGATGATGATGATGAATGATGAGGACAGATGATGATGATGATGATAAATGATGAGGACAGATGATGATGATGAATGATGAGGACAGATGATGATGATGAATGATGAGGACAGATGATGATGATGAATGATGAGGACAGATGATGATGATGAATGGTGAGGACAGATGATGATGATGAATGATGAGGACAGATGATGATGATGAGGACATATGATGATGATGAATGATGAGGACAGATGATGATGATGGTGAATGGTGATAAAGGAAAGGTGTACAATAAGTTGTTTTATTTATCCCTTTGTGTTTTGTAAATACTTTTTTAGTTGAGATTTTTACAACAACATCAACAACTCACGCACTGACGAGAGGATGTGGACAAATATCGGAGTGCAACCAGCAGAAGACGTTGAGTAATCAGGCCATGACCGTCAATATCAACACTGGATGCTGCAATGCAGATAACTGTAATACTACAGAACCCACAGGCAAGTATCCATGGAAGTGTTATTAAACCCAACTACACAACACAGCCAATGTTATATAAAGAGAGATTTACTTCTGGGAAATAGACTGCTCACTATGCAAGGGAAGCTGCACTTTGCAAGGGGATTTTCCCCAGAGCCTAATGAATGCAGTAAAGCTTTGCTGACTTCAATGGCTCCTATTACTAGCCTTCTATCACCAGCCTCCTATCACTAGCCTCCTATCACTAGCCTCCTATCACCAGCCTCCTATCACCAGCCTCCTATCACTAGCCTCCTATCACTAGCCTCCTATCACCAGCCTCCTATCACTAGCCTCCTATCACCAGCCTCCTATCACTAGCCTCCTATCACCAGCCTCCTATCACCAGCCTCCTATCACCAGCCTCCTATCACTAGCCTCCTATCACCAGCCTCCTATCACCAGCCTCCTATCACTAGCCTCCTATCATCAGCCTCCTATCACTAGCCTCCTATCACTACCTGATACGCCGGCGTACTTTAAAATTTCCCGCGTCGTATCCTCAAACCAAGATACGACGGCATCTGGGTTCGATCCGACAGGCGTACGGCTTCGTATGCCTTCGGATCGTAGATGCAATACTTCGGCGTGCGCTGAGTGGAGTTTGCGTCGTTTTCCGTGTCGGGTATGCTAATTAGCTTTTTCAGACGATCCACGAACTTACGGGCGGCCAGCGTATAGTTAAAGCTGGTATTTTGCGGCGTATAGATAGACATGCCATGTTAAGTATGGCCGTTGTTCCCGCGTCTAAATTAGAATTTTTTTTTTTTTGCGTAAGTCGTCCGTGAATAGGGATAGACGTAATTCACGTCTAAGTTAAAAAAATGACGTTGTTGCGACGTCATTTAGCGCATTGCACAGCGGGAAATTTAGGGACGGTGCATGCGCAGTTCATTCGGCGCGGGGACGCGCTTCATTTAAATGAAACACGCCCCCCTACTCGCCGATTTGAATTACGCGCCGAGAGATACACTACGCCACAGTAACTTACGGCGTGAATTCTTTGTGGATTCAAAGAATTAAAAAGCAAGTTACAGCGGCGTAGCGTATCTCACATACGCTGCGCCAATCTAATTGTATGTGGATCTGGCCCCTAATGTCTGACTTTTGAGGCAGAAAAAGGGACTGAGGACAGATTCAGAACAATTGAACAGGAATCGCTCTGTACAGATCTACCCATTCATTTATAAACTGAAACATAGTAAACAGTTTATTATGCCTCAGCTATGAATGAATGATTAAAAAAAAAAAAAAAAATGGGTACCGATCACTGACTTAATTAAGACAAGGAAGAGGATGGTAAATTACACATTTACCGACCCCTTCCCCGCTCTCCACCCTGACAGATCCCCTGCAACAGCTATAATACGCATACGTAAGTCGCGCCCGCACATGATTAAAATTAATAAGAATAATAAAAAACGAATAACAATACTGGGAATGCTTGGCGAGCATTCCCACTAATAATAATAATAAAAAATACATGGTACAGCAGGTACATATAAGCTATATGAAGTTCTGAACACTTTAAGGTAGCCATCACATGTAATGTAAGGAATGGTAAGCTGCAATATATTAAAAAAAAAAATTGGGGTTTATTACTATTTTACTTATATTGTACAGTAATCTGTCTTTTTATTTAATCAGTTTCTTTTGATTTTATCCTTTTAGCAACAATTAATACGCAACCAAATGGACTGGAATGTCCTTCATGCTTCCAATTGCAAGCTGCAACTTGTGTGCCAACCAGTAAAGTGGCATGCACAGGGGCTGAGACCCGATGTACCACCTACTCAATGACTTCCGATTCAGGTAATTCTAAATGTATTAGCAGTAGTGATGGGCGAATCTGGTTGGGTTCAATTCGAGGACACATTTGGCGAGCACCAACCTCACTGAAGTCAATGGGAGGTGAATGTTGAAAATTAATTCTCTCTCAATCTTCAAAGCTAAGTGGCAAGGGATTGTTGAACAAAGGGTACGGGAGCCGGGCACTGCCAGGATAGACTAAGAGTATGAAAAAAAAAAATGAAAAGAAAAACACCAATCGGCATGGAGCAGCTATTTTAACCACTTTAGCCCCGGAAGATTTGGCTGCTGAATGACCAGGCCATTTTTTGCAATATGGCACTGCGTCGGTTTAACTGACAATTGCGCGGTCGTGCGACGCTGTAACAAACAAAATTGACAGATTTTTTTCCCCACAAATAGAGCTTTCTTTTGGTGGTATTTGTTCACCTCTGCGGTTTTTATTTTTTGTTCTATAAACAAAAAAACTGCGACAATTTAGAAAAATACACCGGGCTAGATTCGGGTAGGGGCGCGCATTTTAACGACGGCGCAGCGTATCGTATTTACGCTACGCCGCCGCATTCACAAAGCACTTGCTCCGTAAGTTGCGGCGGCGTAGCGTAAATGGGGCCGGCGTAAGCGCACGTAATTCAAATGTGGAAGGGGGCGTGTTTTATGTTAATGTGTGATGACCTGACGCGGGAACGACGTCCATACCTAACATTGCGTGCGCCTCATAGAAGCAGGAGCAACGTTAAACCGAAAAAGCCTTACGCAAACGACGTAAAAAACTACCGCCGGGCGCACGTACGTTTGTGAATCGGCGTAACTAGGTAATTTGCATACTCCACGCCGAAAACAACGGAAGCGCCCCTAGCGGCCAGCGTAAAAATGCACACAATTATACGCCGCCGCATTCAAGTTACGTCGGCGGAGGAAGCCTATTTTTTCTACGTATCTGCCTTGGGTGAATCGGTGTAAAGATACGCCAGCGCAGATTTGAAATCGTAACTGCTATCTGAATCTAGCCCACCATATTTTGTACTTTTTGCTATAATAAATATCACCATTTTAAAAATATTTTTTTTTTCCTCGGTTTAGGCCGATACGTATTCTACATATTTTTGGTAATAAAAATCGCAATAAGCGTATATTGATTGGTTTGCGCAAAAGTTATAGCGTCTACAAAATAGCGGATAGATGGCATTTTTATTATTCTAATTCTTTTTACTAGTAATTGCGGTGATCTACGATTTTTATCAGGACTGTGACGTTATGGCGGACAGTCTTTGACAGACGTGACATGACAGACTTTTGACCATTGACATTCATACAGCGATCGGTGCTATAAAGCACCGATTACTATGTAAATGTCACTGGCAGGGAAGGGGTTAAACCTAGGGGGCAATCAAGGGGTTAACTGTGTTCCCTAGTGTGTGTTCTAACTGAAGGGAGATGGGACTGCCTTTTTTTGCTCTATAAACAAAAAAAGACCGTCAGTTTTGGAAAAAAATAAAAATAAATGTTTACCTTCTGCTATAAAACATATGCAAGAAAAAAATGTAATCCGCCCGCCGCCCTACACAGTTAGAAACACTTGCAGGGAACACATTTAACCCTTTTATTGCCCTTTCCCTGACAGTGTCATTTATATAGTGATCAGTGCATTTTTTTATTATTGGTGTCACTGGTCCCCAAAAAGTGTCACTTAGGGTCAGATTTGTCCGCCGCAATGTCGCAGTCCTGCTAAAAACTGCAGACCGCTGCCATTACCAGTAAAAACAATAGAAACTATATAAAATCCCTAAATACTTCCCATAGTTTGTAGACGCTATAACTTTTGCGCAAACCAATCAATATACACTTATTGGGATTTTTTTTACCGAAAATATGTAGAAGAATATTGGCCCAAATGGATGAAGAATAATTATAATGAATAGCAACAAATTTAGTTAAAATCCGTAAAAATGTATTCTGGCTTTTCGTTTTCCAACAAATTCTAACTTTTCAGAACAATTAGAAATTTTGGTCGGTCGAAAAGCTGATTGTTAAAGCGGAGGTCCGCCTAAAAAAAAAAAAAAATGAAAAGCCTGCAGCTACAAATACTGCAGCTGCTGACTTTTAATACATGGACACTTACCTGTCGGCACCCGAAACCGATCAGTCAGTCGGATACTGCCGCCGCCATCCTTGATGAGGGAATCAGGATGTGAAGCCTTGCAGCTTTACTTCCTGGTTCCCCTCTGCACACGCGCGAGTCGTGCTGCGCATCCTCACTGGTCCCTGCTGTATTCTGGGACCTGTGTGTCTCCCAGAAGACAGCGGGGGAGGACAATGTAGGCGCAGGAAGTGGCATAGGTCACCTCAGTGATTACCGAGGTGATCTATGCCCGGAAGTGGGAGAAAATACCTGTATTACACAGATATCTGCTCCCTCCTCCCCCCTGAAAGGTGCCAAATGTGACACCAGAGGGGGGGGAGGATTCCAAAAAAAGGAAGTTCCATTTTTGGGTGGAACTCCACTTTAAGCAGCGGAGCGGGAAGCCGGCTACCCGCGTCCATGAGTGGCTTCCCCACTGACAGATGAATATAAAGATAAAGAATGCCCAGCAATAGAATAAAAATAAAAGTGTAGACCTCCCCCCCCCAGTCCATTCCAGGCCCTTCAGGTCTCGTATGGATTTTAATAGGAACCCCACGCCACAATAAAAAAAACGGCCTGGGGTCCTCCCAAAATCCATACAAGACCCTTGTCAGATCTTGCAGCCTGGCAGGTCAGGAAAGGGAAAGTGAGCGAGCACCCCCCCCTTGAACGATACCAGGTCACATGCCCTCAACATGGGGGGGTGGGTGTTTTGGGGTGGAGGGGACCATGTTTATGGGGACAAGGGCCTCTTCCCGACAACCCTGGGCTGTGGTTGTGGGGGTTTGCGGGCAGGAAGCTTAGCGGAATCTGGAAGCACCCTCTAACAAGTAGTCGCTCAGACCCCCCCCCCCCCCATGTGAATGGGTATCGGACCAACCGGAATTCTAATCATTCTGAAAAGTTGGAATTAGTTACAAAATGAATAATTGAAACAAATTTTAAGGAACATTTAACGAAACAAATTCTGAAACCAAACTAAACTAATTCCGTAACGAAACGAGACTGAACACATTTTTCTGCTCTGCACATGTCTACTTTGAACTCGTATGACAAGTTCATGACAGTGTGAACCAGGGCTTAATGTAAAAAATAAGTAAAGAAGTTGGCTTGAAAAAATCCATTTCCTAATTTTGTGTTCCTTTCTGCAGTGCCTTCAAAAGCCTTCCTGGCCATGGAAGGATGTGCCACGGAAAACCTCTGCGCAAACTACAATGGGACCACTTCGACCAGCACTCTGGGGGCGATCAGGATAAATATCACATGTGACAAAGCCACTGTCAGTCCTACCACCACTACCATTACAACTTCCAAACATACTAGCAGTCCAGTAGAGACAAAGCAAACAGAAACCACTAAGTCCCTACTAGCAGCTAGCACTAGCCATGCGGAAACTACTAAGCCACTGACAACTAGCCCTCATGAGACAAAGCAAACAGAGACCACTAAGTCCCCACTAGCCACCAGCACTAGCCATAAGGAAACTACTAAGTCACTGACAACTAGCCCTCATGAGACCAGTAAACATTTCAACACTGAGTTAATCACTAGGAGTACAGCAGCTAACAAGCACACAAGTGATGTACCCAACAGCTATGTCACCACAGACATTGCCAATCCAACGCCAAATAATTCCAATTCCAATTCCACCCATTATACGACCCGTATTACTTTCACGCCCACTGCCATTTATACGATCACTCACGAAATAGCTGCTACCACAAAATGTGTTTGTAATGGATGCCCAACTCATTACTCCACCTTTTCTATCAGCTTAGTTGTCATTATGACCTTGAAAAAAATTATAAATTAAAAAGTGTAAGTCTTTTCCTGGCACTTCAAAAATAATTTTTTCATACCAAGCTTGATAACTTTTATATAACTTAAATAAGTTTAAATAATGCATAATTTTTAACAAGAGTAGATGCTTGCGGTTGTTTTTACTAATAGTTTATATTTTTGGTATATCAAAAAGGGGCATGCGCTTCATTAGGGGTGCTGCCCCTCTAATCCATGCAGCCCTGTTCACATGTAGGGCGCCAGACACATGGATTTCAATGGGGTTTTTTTCTTTTTTGGAGCACATGATTAGACCCTGAGACTTTAATTGGCTTAAAAAAAGGGTGGGATCAGGGCGCAGAGCACTGCGCCCTGAGCCTATCCAGTTATGTGACATTAGCAAATGAATATTCGCTAATGTCTTCCCGCTTCTCCTCCCGAACAATCAGGAAGTCTTAGGACTCCTGGCCAATCAGGTCTCAGGAGCCACTTCCTGTTCGGCCGGGAGGATAAGCAACAGCCTGGCTCTTCCCTCAGCAAGCTGCAGAAGGTGGAGGGGCAATGGGGCAGCTTCGAGGGGGACAGGTTTGTTTGCCTGCTCCCCCCAAAATATTGAGCACTGGACACCACTAATATCAAATAACTAGTGCTCTCAAGGCCAGGACAAGGAGTGGGCAGGAGGGACAGTGGCCATGGATGCAGAAAGGTCTCAGAGGCAAGGGGGAGCACCATGCATCCAGCCATGATCCCCTGACCTCACCCACACTCTAGATCAGCGGCTGGAAACCGGTGGTGTGTTTCATGCCTGCTATGCAGCTACTGCTGTCACACCACTTTCCAACAGAGCCTACTCTCTGCCCAGCTACCTAAAACCGTCACAAAAGGCGCAGCGTGCCAGTGCAGCCACCTTGAAGCTGTTATAAAGCATGGGATGGGCCAAACAAGCACAGTGCACACTCCTTGCCAACCATGGGCATCAGGAGCAAGGGAACGGAGAATGGGCACAGGGTGGTACTTTTATCCTACTACATGCATCATTAGCTGGAAATGGGGTGCAATTCTGCATCCTTGTCCTGGACTTGTTTTGAGTGCACTTTTAGTAAAAATTTTAGTAAGCCACACTTGCTAGTGGGGTGGGTCAGTCTTTAACTAACCTAGAATCCTCCCTGTCGTCATTTCTGCCTAGCTGCTGTTACTAATAAATACGCATTTGTCCTCTAAGGGCTGGTTCACAGTAAAATGTGGGTGTTCGAAGGCAAATGTGCTTGGGCATTTCCGCATGTTATGGTTTTGATGGCATATTACTTTCAATTGGCTGCCAAATAAATGGGAACAAGGATAAAGTAGTGCTGGCACTACTTTTACAAATCGCGATGCACCAAACTGCATGGTATTGCGGTAGTATGCAGTTTGGTGGCCGCAAAATGAATGTGCCACATTTGCTAGAAGCATTGGGGCTTCTGTTAACAAATAATGGTGCCCATGTGTCAGGCAAGGGCAGTATATTCCCATATAGTGTGGGATAGACATGTGCAGAATGAAAAAATGTGTTTTGTTTCGATCGCTTATTTAAATGAAATCGTTTACTTAAAGCGGTAGTTCACCCTCCTTTCCATCATTAGACCATTAAATTTGGCATCGTAGCGCGAGCTACGGTATGCCGGTCTTAAATTTTTAATCCCCGTACTCACTGTGGTATCGATGATTGAAGAATCCGACTCCCGCGGGGAATGGGCGTGCCTATGGAGAGGGAAGATGATTGACGGCCGGCTCTGGCACGTCACGCTCCCCGAAGACAGCCGGAGTAGGTCTCGGCTATTCACGACGCCTGCGCACAGGCTATGCGCAGGCGCCGTGAATAGCCAAGCCTATTTCGGCTATTTCCGGAGAAGCGTGACGTGCCAGGGCCGGCCGTCAATCACCTTCTCTCACCATAGGAACGCCCATTCCCCGGATTTTTCAATCATCGATAGCACAGTGAGTACGGGCATAAAAAATGTAAGACCGGCATACCGTAGCTCGCGCTACGATGCCGAATTTAATGGTCTAATAAAAAAAAACTTTTTTTTTTTTTTTAACAGGGTGAACCCCCGCTTTAAATTTGTTTAATTCGTTTTCAAAATTCATTTTGTTTATTCGTTTTCAAATCGATTCTAATTTTTCTAATTCGACTTTGGATTTATTCGGAAATTTCTTGATTCAATTTCGAATAGTTTTCAAATAAAAAATGTTTTATTAGAATAGTTTTCCGATTTCTAAAGAAAAGGAAATATAATAGAAAATAAAGGAATAGAATAGAAAAAAAAAAATATATATATATATATATATATATATATTTCTATGCTATGCCCTTATTTTCTATTCTATTTTATTTTCTGGGAATTGAAAAACTATTCAAATTCTATGGGCCAGATCCACAAAGAAATTACGCCGGCGTATCTATTGATACGCCGCGTAATTTCAAAGTTCCCGTGTCGTATCTTTGTTTTGTATCCTCAAAACAAGATACGACGGAATGAGGAATCGATCCGGCAGACGTACGTCTTAGTACGCCGTCGGATCGTAGGTGTATATTTACGCTGGCCGCTAGGTGGCGTTTCCGTCGAATTCCGCGTCAAGTATGCAAATTAGCTAGATACGGCGATCCACGAACATACGTCCGGGCGGCGCATTTTTTTACGTTGTTTGCTTTCGGCTTTTTCCGGCGTATAGTTAAAGCTGCTATATGGTGGCGTACTATGTTAAGTATGGCCGTCGTTCCCGCGTCGAAATTTGAATTTTTTACGTTGTTTGCGTAAGTCGCTCGCGAATAGGGATTTGCGTAGAATGACGTCACCGTCGTAAGCATTGGCTTGTTCCGGTTTAATCTTAGATATGCTACTCCCGACGGAAATATGCGCCGATGTACGTGGATCTGCCCCTAAATGTTTTTGAATTTGAATTTTAAAACTATTCTAATTCAAAAACTATATGAAAACAATTTGAATTCGAATTTCGTTCAATTTTTTTTCTCATTATTTCAGAATTATTTAATTTCTGTACTATTCTAATTTGGAAATTCTAATTTGAATACATCCGAATTTCCGAAAACCGAAAATTTGTCTGAATTTGAATTCTGAACGAAATGAACAGCACATGTCTAGTGTCATGACACATGTCTAGCACATGAAACAATGATCTCCCACACTGTGTTTCGGTGTAAACGGGTCATAAAATATTTTTATTGCAATCATTTATTATTATATTTCCATTTAAAAGTAGCAAAAAAGCAATGAACAAATTATTGTGATTGGCCAAATCTTGTTATATTATTTTTTTTTTAAATTTTATACAATTGCCTCATGTTTCTCCTACCCTTTATTATCACAATATTTTTATGCTTATATTTATTTTAAATCTCTTTATGATATTTAAAAAAGGATCTTCTATTCTTTTAATTTGACCTATTTAAATATCTAAAATCCAGCACCTTAGTGTATAATGCCACCCTGCGAACAAGTTTACATCAAATGGTTTATTTTCTGGTGTATATTTTGTAGAATGTTAATAAAAAAATGAACTAATATAGAGGTGTTGGTTTTTGGGACTTTGTGTACTGATCAACAAATATTTACATATCAATAAAAAGTATGCACTTTTTTTTCTAGTTTGACTAGGTGCTGTTGACTCAAATTATTAGATTTTTTTTAAATCCACACAGGTATTTTAAGATAATATACAATACAATTTAAAAATATGAAGCACATGCATTTTTTTTGCCAGATTATTATTTATTTTTACGATTCTTTTTTTTTTTGTTTCTTTTTTTATTTTTTTTTTACGATTTAAATTTAGAATTACATTGACCTATTTAAAATTTTGCACTTATTATTTTTATTATACAGGATTTATATAGTGCCAACAGTTTGCGCAGAGCTTTATAATGCACTACACCGACAGTATAATTCAAAACAAGAGGGTTAAGCCTCGTACACACGACCGGTTTCCCATCGGGAAAACTGCCATGCAAGCTTTTGGCCAGGAAAACCTGCCGTGTGTATGCTCCATTGAATTTTTTCCGACAGGAAAACTGCCGGAAAAAAAAAGAGAACTAGCTCTATTTTTTTCCCGCCGGGATTCCCGCCGGGTTTTTAACCCGCCAGTTTTCCTATGGGAAACACTGTGATGGAGCTTACACACGGCCGGGATTCCCGACCAAAGCTCTTATGGCAGTTTTCCCGACGGGAAACCCGGTAGTGTTACAGTATTAAAGAGGGCCACAGAGAGAGCAGAAACTGGTAGGGTCAACAGGTGTTTTTTAAAAAATATATAAGCACACCAGTAAAAAAAAAAAAAAAAAAATGTTTGACTACATTTAAGAGGCAAAAACATTAATGATACAACTTTTGAATTTGAGCTTATATACATTTTAAGACAAGTTTGAAACTGCAAATATGGAGATACAAAAGGTGGGACTTTAAAGGTGCCAATCTTCAACATGATCATATAAAGTAAAAATACATATATAATTAAATGTTGAAAATATATATTATAAAAAATATTGCAATAACAAGCAATTCATGCAACTGTACAGCCACTTCTGCTCTACATGTTTTGCCCAAAAGAGCTTCCTCAGGAGACTTAAGAGTGCTACAAAAAATTGATGCTACAAGTGAGAAAGACAGACATTTATAAATATTTACAATAAATCGCATTATATAAATATCATTAAAAACAATTAACATTTAATAAAAAACAAACAAACACAAAAAACACCTTAAAGTGTTAAAACCAAAACGATGTAGTTATTGTTGTTTTTTTCATAGGGTACAGTAATGTAGGGTTAAAATCTCCATCGGGTTTCTTTTTTGACCATCTGTGTACCATTAGCAAGATTTTCAATCACTAAGGCCCCGTACACACGACCAGTTTCCTCGGCAGAATTCAGCTTCCGACCGAGTTTCTGGCTGAATTCTGCCGAGAAACCCGGCCGTGTGTACACTTTCGGCCGAGGAAGCCGACGAGGACCTCGGCGAGGAAATAGAGAACATGTTCTCTATTTCCTTGTTGTTCTATGGGAGCTCTCGGCCCACCGAGCTCCTCGGCGGCTTCAGGGCTGAACTGGCCGAGGAACTCGATGTGTTTGGCACGTCGAGTTCCTCGGCCGTGTGTACGGGGCCTTACTGTCCTGAAGACACAACAGGAAGTGATGAAATATTAGTAATCATTAGAACAAGGTTTCCCATTGGAAGATTTAATCTCATACTGCTGTTCCGGGGGCAACTCCAAATTTAGGATTTTCATGCACTTGGTCGCCATAACAAAAAGAGAGAATAAATCTCCCGAAGAGGTGGTAGCCCCTTAAATTTCTATCCTGAAAATAAATTGGGGTTTTTATTACACTTTATTTTTCCCGTTTTAATTGCATTTCCATTGCTGCTATGCATTTATCAAAATAGAGAACTTTTGCTAAAATCTTCTACATTTTGGATAATATTTTGGTGAAATGTAAACTCTTTGGTATATGCTAGGCTCAGAAATTAGAAATAGCGTTTCAAAATGCATCTTATAAATTACGAGAGCTGTGTTAAATATGGGATTGATGCGGACCAACGGAGGAATACGGAGGAATTATATTTCCTCCACATATTTCCAGCAAAACAAATGTTTATAGGATGTGTAAATTTGTATTTTAAGGTAGCTTGCGAGAAACTGTGAAAAATGTCTCTCTTTTCTGATGAAAATATAATAAAATTGTAAAAATTATAATTATAAAACAAATTACAATTAATAAGGTTTAGAGGTTGCAATTATTATTTTCTGTTTGTTTCACAAATGTTATTGCTATATTATACAACATTCCATTGTAATATTAGAACATTATCATTTACATAGCATTGGAAATATAATAAATTTTACACCTGGAAAGAATTGTTTTAGTAAAATAGAGATGTATTTTAAACATTACAGAGATTTAGACCCCATTCACACCTAGGCGTTTTTACGCCTGTAGCGCTATGCCGCTGCCGCCAGAGGGCTGAAATCAGATGTCCCTCTATGGAGATGGTTCACATCTCCACGCCGAACGCCGGACGCCTGTCGCCTGCCGCGTGAAAAAAGGTCCCGGACCTTTTTTCAGGCGTCTTCGAGCGTTCGGCTAGGAGATGGGAATCATCTCCATAGAGGGGGTCATCTTGGGGCACATCTAGGCGGACAATACCGGCGTTTTGTCGCCGCAAATCGCGGTACAAAACGCCGCTATTTTTACCGCGATTTGCGGCGACAAAACGCCGCGATTTCGTCCGTCTAGATGTGAATGCAGCCTTACATGTTGTGCATATAATTGTACTAACAAACCCTGAATGAAGTTTGTGATACTTTAATTAATAAACTCTGATTTTATTGAATTTTTTTCAAATTTACATGACAATAAAAACATTATCCACATCCTATAGGTAATGATAAAGAACATACCACATTACAATAATATATAAAACATAAGACATATTACATATAAACATATACCAACACACTGCAGGAGTCCCTACAAAAAGGGAGAGAGGGGGAAATAAAGTTGTGATACTTGTTATATTTAAACAATAACAGTATGGTTGTAGTGGGCTCTAGTTTTTAATTTCAGAATAGCAATTTTTAATATTAATAATATTATATTATTAATTATTAATATTATTAATAATAATATTAATAATAGCAATTTTCAAATTTCAGAAGAATTATATTATTTTTTTATACATACTGTATGTAGTATGGCATTCAATCTCTGGTAAAAGTCTATGGCCTGCTAACTGGATACCACTGAACATTTTAGAAAAATATTTCTGAAGCATGATAAAAGTACCTTCATACCATTTACATTTTTATTTATCAACGTTTACACATTTTAAAGTATTTTTTATTATTTTGATTTTCACAGAAAAAGAACAACAGTCGTTGAAGACTTTGGGAGAAGATAAAGATCTTTTCAAAGATTTTTTTTTCTTTTTTAATCAGTACATCACTCCTTGGGGAAAAAAATGTACTCTTTTATTTCTCTATTAATATAAGCATAGTCTTTTGGGTGGTTGTTTACAGTTTTTTATTTTTATTTGAATCTTTTTTATCCTTCTTACGTATATATCAAATTGATTTTCTGCCAATGTATTTTTAAAAAATGAACTGAAATGAAATGATGCATTAAGCTATTTTTTCATGGTGGTGTCTCCCTTGTCCAGAGATACAGTAGAGCAATTGTTTATTATTTTTTTCCTCACAGATACAAAACTTAATGTAATTATCAAGGTTAACTTTAAAGCTCTATAAAATTACTAAGCTGTCATATAAAAGGACCTTTCCACTAATATCCAAAGGCTTATATACAAATAGGAATGACAAGACTAAACTAAAATTAGTCAGGATTTTAGAGCATTATGCAAAGTGACAATGCAATTTCCCAGTAAGAAGACAAGAGAATCATTGAGCTACTGATGGGTACCAACGATGAGGCCAATTGTGCTAAGGTCAGGGGGTGCACTTACTTAACAGTACTCTTAGGCCCCGTACACACGGCCGAGGAACTCGACGTGCCAAGCACGTCGAGTTCCTCGTCGAGTTCTGGGATGAAGCCGCCGAGGAGCTCGGCGGGCCGCCTTCTCCCATAGAACAACGAGAAAATAGAGAACATGTTCTCTATTTTCTCGACGAGCTCCTCGGCGGCTCCATCGAGCCAAAAGTGTACAGACGACAGAGTTTCTCGGCAGAATCCGGGTTTTGACCGAGTTTCTCGGTGAATTCTGCCGAGAAACTCTGTCGTGTGTACGAGGCCTTAGTTTTGTGTATTCCACTGCAGCAACTCACATATGTCACTGGAAGAGTTCTTCCTTAAAGAACCATTGTTAGAGCTGTATTAAACCCAAAACCAGAACGTAATATATATCACAGCTTACCAATCATTAGATGTGTTGGCTGCATTCGTTTTATTTTATATTTTATGAATAAATAAAATCTGACTATTTTAATCACCCCTATTAGTGGTAAATGGTTTGTCTCATCCATGAAAACTGATACATTCTGCTGGGGAGCTTGTCCTTTTTAAAAACAACAGCCTTACTATATATATATATATATATATATATATATATATATATATATATATACGATCAAGAGATGTGGAGTCCAAATATAATACATGCTGTCTTTACTTTTATATCCAAGCGCAGAAAAAATTACACATTAAAGTAATAGAGCAACTGGTTTCAAGCAAATGCTTGTTTTTAAAGCACTTTTTTTAATCAACCTCTCTTATTTTATTTTGTTGTGGTATATTATTTGTTTTAAAATGAAAGCTAAAAGAATAACATTTACAGAAAAACAAAACCTGCTTGTCTACTTCTCCCCATTGGACTCCAGCATTCTGACGGATCGTATTATAATAAACAATGCCTCTTACCTTTACCCATAAAAAAATCTCATACTGACAAATCAAATCCAAAATCTGACTAAATCACAATTCGTAAAGGGGTTGTAAAGGTAATTTTTTCCCCCTAAATAGCTTCCTTTACCTTAGTGCAGTCCTCCTTCACTTACCTCATCCTTCCATTTTGCTTTTAAATGTCCTTATTTCTTCTGAGAAATCCTCACTTCCTGTTCTTCTGTCTGTAACTCCACACAGTAATGCAAGGCTTTCTCCCTGGTGTGGAGTGTCGTGCTCGCCCCCTCCCTTGGACTTTAGGAGAGTCAGGACGCTCTCTATGTTGCAGATAGAGAAAGGAGCTGTGTGCTAGTGGGCGTTCTGACTCTCCTGTACAACACTCCACACCAGGGAGAAAGCCTTGCATTACTGTGTGGAGACACACAGAGCTCAGCCTTGCCCCCTGCTCCCTTTTTACTGGGTATGATTGACAGCAGTGGAAGCTTCCACTACTGTGTCTGAGCCAATGAGGAGAGAAAGAGCGGAGAGAGCCTCTGCTCTTGTGCACTCAGGTAAGGCACAGGGTTTTTTACATAATTAGAATAATTAGAATTAGAAAAAACTTTTGTCTTTAGAACCACTTTAAAGCCTCGTACACGCGACCGGTTTTCCCGGCAGGAAAACTGCCAGAAGATCATTTGGCGGGGAATCCCGGCCGTGTGTATGCTCCCTAAAAGTTTTTCTCGTCAGGAAAATAGCCGGGAAGCCCGACGGGAAAATAGAGAACCTGCTCTCTATTTTCCTGTTGGGATTCCCGGCAGAGTGTTTCCTGCCGAGAAAACCTGCATGCTTACCTGCAGGGTAACAAAACAAGAGTCAGGATGCTCTCTATGTTGCAGAGAAAGAAGCTGTATGTTAGTGGGCGTCCTGACTCTCCTGTAGTCCAAGGGAGGGGGCGAGCACGACACTCCACACCAGGGAGAAAGCCTTGCATTACTGTGTGGAGTTACAGACAGAAGAACAGGAAGTGAGGATTTCTCAGAAGAAATAAGGACATTTAAAAGCAAAATGGAAGGATGAGGTAAGTGACGGAGGACTGCACTAAGGGAAAGGAAGCTATTTAGGATTTTTTTCTATTTTTTTTACCTTTATAACCAAGACATAAGATGGTTTTAAAACATAGGTTATTTATTTATTGGTATTTAGTCTTATAGATACATGGCTAGGCGACTATATGAATGTTTAAGTAACAAAAAGTAAATATAACACACGTATGTGGTATATATATATATATATATATATATATATACAGGTGGTTCTCAAAAAATTAGCATATTGTGATAAAGTTCATTATTTTCTGTAATGTACTGATAAACATTAGACTTTCATATATTTTAGATTCATTACACACAACTGAAGTAGTTCAAGCCTTTTTATAGATTTAATATTGATGATTTTGGCATACAGCTCATGAAAACCCCAAATTCCTATCTCAAAAAATTAGCATATTTCATCCGACCAATAAAAGAAAAGTGTTTTTAATAAAAAAAAAGTCAACCTTCAAATAATTATGTTGAGTTATGCACTCAATACTTGGTTGGGAATCCTTTTGCAGAAATGACTGCTTCAATGCGGCGTGGCATGGAGGCAATCAGCCTGTGGCACTGCTGAGGTGTTATGGAGGCCCAGGATGCTTCGGTAGCGGCCTTAAGCTCATCCAGAGTGTTGGGTCTTGCGTCTCTCAACTTTCTCTTCCCAATATCCCACAGATTCTCTATGGGGTTCAGGTCAGGAGAGTTGGCAGGCCAATTGAGCACAGTAATACCATGGTCAGTAAACCATTTACCAGTGGTTTTGGCACTGTGAGCAGGTGACAGGTCGTGCTGAAAAATGAAATCTTCATCTCCATAAAGCTTTTCAGCAGATGGAAGCATGAAGTGCTCCAAAATCTCCTGATAGCTAGCTGCATTCACCCTGCCCTTGATAAAACACAGTGGACCAACACCAGCAGCTGACATGGCACCCCAGACCATCACTGACTGTGGGTACTTGACACTGGACTTCAGGCATTTTGGCATTTCCCTCTCCCCAGTCTTCCTCCAGACTCTGGCACCTTGATTACCGAATGACATGCAAAATTTGCTTTCATCCGAAAAAAGTACTTTGGACCACTGAGCAACAGTCCAGTGTTGCTTCTCTGTAGCCCAGGTCAGGCGCTTCTGCCGCTGTTTCTGGTTCAAAAGTGGCTTGACCTGGGGAATGCGGCACCTGTAGCCCATTTCCTGCACACGCCTGTACACGGTGGCTCTGGATGTTTCTACTCCAGACTCAGTCCACTGCTTCAGCAGGTCCCCCAGGGTCTGGAATCGGTCCTTCTCCACAATCTTCCTCAGGGTCCGGTCACCTCTTCTCGTTGTGCAGCGTTTTCTGCCACACTTTTTCCTTCCCACAGACTTCCCACTGAGGTGCCTTGATACAGCACTCTGGCAACAGCCTATTCGTTCAGAAATTTCTTTCTGTGTCTTACCCTCTTGCTTGAGGGTGTCAATGATGGCCTTCTGGACAGCAGTCAGGTCGGCAGTCTTACCCATGATTGCGGTTTGGAGTAGTGAACCAGGCTGGGAGTTTTTAAAAGCCTCATCTTTTGCAGGTGTTTAGAGTTAATTAGTTGATTCAGATGATTAGGTTAAGAGCTCGTTTAGAGAACCTTTTCATGATATGCTAATTTTTTGAGATAGGAATTTGGGGTTTTCATGAGCTGTATGCCAAAATCATCAATATTAAAACAATAAAAAGGCTTGAACTACTTCAGTTGTGTGTAATGAATCTAAAATATATGAAAGTCTAATGTTTATCAGTACATTATCTAATGTTTATCAGTACATTACAGAAAATAATGAACTTTATCACAATATGCTCATTTTTTTAGAATGACCTGTATATATATATATATATATTTTTTTTTATTGAATTTATTAATTTATGTATTTATTTTTAGTGTGTTACATTTACTTTTTGTAACAAAAGGTAAATATAGCACACAATAAATAAATAGATTCAATGAAAAAAAAAATCTATCTATCTATCTATCTATCTATCTATCTATCTATCTATCTATCTATCTATCTATCTCTCTCTCTCTATCTATCTATCTATCTATCTATCTATCTATCTATCTATCTATCTATCTATCTATCTATCTATCTATCTTTATATAGATATATCTATAGATATAGATATGTATGTCTATCTATATATAGAGAAAATAGTCCCAGAAAATAGCAGATACCAGTGGGAACACGCAGCCGACTCGCACATGTGCAGTAGGGAACCAGGAAGTGAAGCCGCAAGGCTTCACATAAAGGCCCAAAGAAGAAAGATGACAAAGGTGACCTTAAAGGAAATGCCAGCATAGGAAAAGTGCAGTGCAAAACGCATGCAAATGTGTGTAAAACTGAACGTCTACACGCATTCAAAAACACATATCAAATTCATTTTCATTTTCTGTTGTAAATGGACCCTTACTGTGAAGGAATAAGACGTGTTTTATTATTGCAGAGGGAAGCTACGGTACATTTCCTTACGACAGATAGACTTCAGCTTCTACACTATACATGTTACATTATAACAATTTTCTAGCACGAAGACAATGTTCTACAATGCTGCCATCTCGTGTTAAAATATGATACTGCTGAAGCCACTGACCCCATGGAATAGAGGTATACAGTAAAACCTTGGTTTGAGAGTAACTTGGTTTGAGAGTGTTTTGCAAGACAAGCAAAATGTTTAATACATTTTGCCCTGATATACAAGCGATGTCTTGATATACAAGTAGCGTCATGTCACAACTGAGTATAAAAGAGAAGAGAGGAGCCTCTAAGTGTAGCAATATGGTTACATTTAAAGAAGGTACAACATTTAGCAACTTATTGCTACACTTAGAGGTGCCTCTCTTCTCTTTTATACCCTGTAAAAAAAATGCTTTGATATACAAGTGCTTTGGATTACAAGCATGTTTCTGGAACAAATTATGCTTGCAAACAAAGGTTTTACTGTATCTACTATCTGGGATCCTGAAGATGACTGTAGTTCAGGAAAGATTCTTAAAGTGTTACTAAACCCAGTAATATGAAAATAGTTTTTACATTAACCACTTCCCGCCCAGTCAATAGTGAATTGACGTCTGGGAAGTGGTTTCGTTATCCTGACTGGATGTCTATTGACGTCCTGCAGGATAACAGCCGCACGCCCGGGGGGGGGGGGGGGGCATCACAGCGATCGGTGGTGCGGTGTGTCAGTCTGACACACCGCTACACTCATCTCAGTAAAAAGCCATCACGGCTGATCACAATGTAAACAGGAAAAGCCGATGATCGGCTTTTCCTCACTTGCGTCTGATAGATGCGAGTAGAGGAGAGCCGACCGGCTGCTCTCCTGACAGGGTGGGGTATGTGCTGATAGTTTATCAGCGCAGCCACCCCTCGGATCACTGCACAGAACCACCAGCATGCCGCCCAGGACCACCAGGGATGGGCATCCACACTGGACCACCAGGTATGTCCCCTAGACCACCAGGGAATGCCAATCTGTGCCAAGGCAGCTCCCGATCAATGCCCAGGCAGCTGCCAACCAGTGCCCATTCAAAATCCCTGCCAGTGTCAGTGCCACCAGGGATACCCATCAGTGCTGCATATCAGTGCTGCATGTTAGTGCCCATCAGTGCCATGTATAGATGCCCATCAGTGAGACTGAAATGGGCACAGTGAGACTGCAATGGGCACCAGGGCCGATCCTAGGCAGGGTGCACAGGGTGCATTGCACCCAGGCGCCTGCAAAGGTGGGGACGCCGAACATCTAACAGATTCTCTAACAGAAGCCCTCTCTGTGTCCATCACAGAGGCCCCCCTCCAGGTTCCAATAAAGTACTCTGCTTCTCTTCCTGTATTTTGTTTATTGTTAAGAGATCATGTAAGGATCCCAGGTTAATGAAGACTTTGTGGGGGAGCATCTCTGTGGTTGGGTCATTGCCATAGAAACATTTGTAAAGGGGAGGCGTTAGTAAAATGACCACACCCATGTGAGGGCGCCAGAACAATTTCTGCACCCAGGCGCCTGTGACCCTAGGATCGGCCCTGAGGAGCACAGTAAGGTTGCAAATGAGCACAGTGAGGTTGCAAATGGGTAGCTGCAAATGGGCATTGTTGACCCTCTTTTCCGCTTATAGTAGCTGCTGCATTCTCACCCTAGGCTTATACTCAAGTCAATACGTTTTCCAAGTTTTTGTGGTAAAATTAGGTCCTCGGCTTATACTCGAGTATATTCGGTAAAAACAATTTTTTTTCCTCAGTTTAGGCCAATATGTATTCTATATTTATTGGTTTGCGCAAAAGTTATAGCGGCTACAAAATAGGGAATAGTTTTAAGGCATTTTTATTATTATTATTTTTTTTACTTTATTACTTTTTTACTTTATCATGACTGCGATATTGCGGCGGACACATCGGACACTTTTGACACTATTTTGGGACCATTGTCATTTATACACCAATCAGTGCTATAAAAATGCACTGATTACTGTGTAAATGACACTGGCAGGGAAGGGGTTAACCACTAGGGGGCGAGGAAGGGGATTAAGTGTGTCCTACCAGTGACACAACAGTGATCACTGCTCCCGATGACAAGGAGCAGTAGATCAGTGTCCTGTCACAAGGCAGAACATACAGGCCCTTATTATTTAGAATTCTATAAATAGAAGTTACACATCAAGAGCCAGATCCACGTAGCGGATCGTAATTATAGTACGGCATAGCGTATCGTAGTAACGCTACGCCGCCGCAACTTTGAGAGGCAAGTGCTGTATTCACAAAGCACTTGCCTCTAAAGTTACGGCGGCGTAGCGTAAATCTGCCGGCGTAAGGGCGCGGAATTCAAATGGTAAAGATGTGGGCGTGTTTTATGTTAATTTTACTTGACCCGATGTAAATTACGTTTTTTTTTATTGGCGCATGCGCCGTCCGTGGGGGTATCCCAGTGCGCATGCTCGAAATTGACCTGCAACAAGCCAATGCTTTCGACGTGAACGTCATTCTACGCGAAGCCCTATTCGCAAACGACTTACGCAAACAGCGTAACATTTTCAAAATTAGACGCGGGAACGACATCCATACTTAACATTGAGTACGCCTCATATAGCAGGGGTAACTTTACGGCGAAAAAAGCCTTACGGAAACGACGTAAAAAAATGCGCCGGCCGGACGTACGTTTGTGGATTCGCGTAACTAGCTAATTTGCATACTCGACGCGGAATTCTACGGAAGCGCCACCTAGCGGCCAGCGTAAATATGCACCTTAGATCCGACGGCGTATTAAGACGTACGCCAGTCGGATCTAGCCCAGCTTCAGGCGTATCTTGTTTTGTGGATACAAAACAAAGATACGCCGGAGCAAACTAGAAGTTACGCGGCGTATCAATAGATACGCCAGCGTAACTTCTTTGTGGATCTGGCCGCAAGTGTATTTGATTGTAGAGGCCCCACATATGGATGTGTTGGTGTTGGGGAACTTGGATATAACCGACGCTGATGTCATACAGAGAAATAACTGCAGTGACAACGCACAGTCTACACACCCTCAGGTGCAGCTCGTATGACGATTCTCTGAGTTCCCTGAGTCTATGGAATGTAATACAGGCCATCCCAGCCCAGGAAGGTGTGTCAAGACAAAGGTTCCCATAATAAACCAAATCACACTCACCGCTACAATCTGCCGCCAATGTTTTCCAACCGAAACCTCAGTTCAGTTCCAAATAAACTTTAACCACTTTATCCCCAGGCCAATACATGTGAAAATCAGCATTGTTTTTGCTAGAAAATTGCTTAGTAACCCTGAACATATACAACTATACATTTTTTTGAAAGCAGAGACCCTGGAGAATAAAATTGCTATTTTTCTTATGCTGCACGATATTTGCACAGATATTTTGAGGAACAATGTTAATACATTTTAGTGCACACAAACACCATATAATACCCAATTAAAATATAAAAGATGATATTACACTAAGAAAATAGATACCTAACATGTCATGCTTTGAAATTGCGTACACACATGGAATGGTATCAAATGACGGCACCTAAAACTCTTCATAGGTGATACTTTAACCACTTGCTGACCGCCGCACGAGCATGTACGTCGGCAGAATGACACGGGCAGGCAAATGGACATACATTTGCCTACATTTATCAGCGGCGGGAGAGGGCCCCCTCTTCCGCCGCTCAACCGCGCCCTCCGCAGCTTACCGGAGCAGTCGGCATCGGTGATCGGGTCTGTCCCCTGCCTGGGTATGGAGACGAATGAGGGGAAGATGGCCCCCACCAGTCCCCATACCATAGAAGAGCGGAAGCAACGTCAAAACGTCACTTCCACCCATAGCTCTTAATGGGCCATTTTTTTTTCTCCAAATGACAAAATTATTTATTTATTTTTCTATTGCCTTTTAGTGTAAATGTGAGATCTGAGGTCTTTTTGACCCGAGATCTCATATTTAAGAGGACCTGTCATGTTTTTTTTTCTATTACAAGGGATGTTTACACAGTTTTTTGTTGTCTTATTTTTTAACCACTTGAGAGCCGCGCTATAGACGAAAGACGTCCACAGCGCGGCTCTCAACTGCCGGGTGGACGTCCCTGGACCACCATTTATGTGCATTCCCTGTGCGCGTCGCTGGGGGCGCGCAGCGGGGAAACACTGTGCCCGGCGCATCGCTGGGATGCCGATGCCGCGATGTCCGCCAGTTCCGTCACTTGTAGTTCTCCTACTGCTGGGCACTTGTGCTGAGCAAGGCTGTCTCTCGCTGCCGTGTGGTGTTGAGGCCGGCGGCAGTGGGGAGAAAAACTTATGAGCCAGTCAGACAAAGTGGAGATGTTATTGGCAGTATGATGGTACTGATGACGTCACTGGATTTTTGCGACGCGTTTCCTAAGCGTTCGAACTGCGATGGTGCGGCAGTCGCGCTCCTTTATCAAGCTGTTTGTTATGGAAGAAAATTTATAAATTTAGCTTTTTCTTCCATAACAAACAGCTTGATAAAGGAGCGCGACTGCCGCACCATCGCAGTTCGAACGCTTAGGAAACGCGTCGCAAAAATCCAGTGACGTCATCAGTACCATCATACTGCCAATAACATCTCCACTTTGTCTGACTGGCTCATAAGTTTTTCTCCCCACCGCCGCCGGCCTCAACACCACACGGCAGCGAGAGACAGCCTTGCTCAGCACAAGTGCCCAGCAGTAGGAGAACTACAAGTGACGGAACTGACGATCACCCGTAAAGAAACCTGTACAATGTCTATTTTAACCTCTAAAATGTGAGTTATATGTACTCTTTTTTACATTAAAATTACGCTTAAACATCTACACTCAGAGGCGCCTCTTCCTTTGCTTTTCTATTCAATGGGCTCCACATCAGATTAGCATCAGACTGGGGAGGGATCCAGGGAGCAGATCTCAAATTGCACCACATCGATGATTGCACATATCCTCGGTATATAAATAAAAACGAACCATAGCGTGATACCATACAAAATATTTACTAAAAATGCATAAGACATGTACTTACAAACATCTCATGATTAAAAGCGTGTATGTATGCCTGCCGGCAATAGGAGCCCTTCCTCCTTCAGATGGAGCGCGGTGACGTCAGTGTGCGCCTTCCCAGGCGACGTTTCGTCATTAACAGACGTTCTCAATGGGGATAGGGCGATACACTAAACCACCGCTATAAGAACCCAGCCTCGTTTTGATGTGCAAGGAAGTGGCGAGGCGAAAAACGCCATATTGGTTATGGGAAAACCTCCACTGCTCTGATCCAATGGACACAGAAGCAACAACGAGTGGTTAAAACTTGCAATTACATTTGATTCTTAAAAAAACTACGCAAATATGGTGTGACATAAAGTATTGCAACGACCGCCATTTTATTTTCTAGGGTGTTAGAATTTATTTTTTATAATGTTTGGGGGTTCTAAGTAATTAACTTGTAAACAACTAATTTTAGAAGGAGGCTCAGTCCTTAAGTGGTTAACAAAATTATTGCGATCACAAAGGATGGTTAACATCCCTTGGGATGGCAATAAGCATGACAGGTCCTCTTTATGAAGAGAATAGAAGATTAGGAAGATTTCTTATCTCATTGCCACAACAGAAAGTGAGAGGATATCCATCTAAAGTTAAGGGAAGTCCCTGGTAGTCACCAGAATTGGTGTCCCCATTAAAAGATTTCTCCTCTATTCCCTGTTCTGGTGATCGCTTAAATTAGGGATTTTCTCTCACTTCCATTTATAATGGTCACCAGGATGAATAGAGAAGGTGAATATATAGGAGTGTCATAAGTCTGGCACTTAAGCTGTTAAACTCCTCTAACCAGCTTCTATGTTCTACTCACTGATATGGAATGTGACAGACAGCGCCGGTTCATCTCCCTACACACCTTAAAATTCAGCTTTCTCTGCATTTACCTCATTCTTACACAATCACCAATAGTACAGAATAGATCCACACCTCCAGGCTGTTCAGAAAACAAATCATCTACAGAACACCGAACTCACCGTCCTCCCGAGATCACAAGCTGAACAGCCCGCTGCCAGTCAGGATGAAACTCATTGTGGGTGTAATCATAGGCATCTCTGTTTTTATGGGTACAGGTGAGTGTTTTATTATAACAAAAATGTGTATTTATTTGTTATTTCAGTTTTGGGTTTAATGGGGAAAGGTTAGAGTTCCAATAACATGGTTTGAGTTCTTAGATCTGAGCTGCATCCCATTGAAGTGGTCAACCGGTGTAGCAGGGGGGAGCTTATGTTGACTTCAATGGATGGCACCATGCAAAACCAGAATAGAGAGATAGAGAGTCACCAGAGAGAAGAGAGACAGAGAGTAACCAGAGAGAAGAGAGATAGTCACCAGAGAGAAGAGAGATAGAGAGTCACCAGAGAGAAGAGGGATAGAGAGTCACCAGAGAGAAGAGAGATAGTCACCAGAGAGAAGAGAGATAGAGAGTCACCAGAGAGAAGAGAGATAGTCACCAG
This sequence comes from Rana temporaria, assembly GCF_905171775.1. Lineage (NCBI taxonomy): Eukaryota > Metazoa > Chordata > Amphibia > Anura > Ranidae > Rana > Rana temporaria. The sequence continues at coordinate 21,756,214 of NC_053498.1, read as the reverse complement.
AGAGAAGAGAGATAGAAAGTCACAAGAGAGAAGAGAGATAGAGAGTAACCAGAGAGAAGAGAGTCACCAGAGAGAAGAGGGTCACCAGAGAGAAGAGAGATAGAGGGTCACCAGAGAGAAGAGAGTCACCAGAGAGAAGAGGGTCACCAGAGAGAAGAGAGATAGAGAGTCACCATAGAGAAGAGGGATAGAGAGTCACCAGAGAGAAGAGAGATAGAGGGTCACCAGAGAGAAGAGAGATAGAGGGTCACCAGAGAGAAGAGAGATAGAGAGTCACCAGAGAGAAGAGAGATAGAGGGTCACCAGAGAGAAGAGATATAGAGAGTCACCAGAGAGAAGAGAGATAGAGAGTCACCAGAGAGAAGAGAGATAGAGAGTCACCAGAGAGAAGAGAGATAGAGGGTCACCAGAGAGAAGAGAGTCACCAGAGAGAAGAGGGTCACCAGAGAGAAGAGAGATAGAGGGTCACCAGAGAGAAGAGAGTCACCAGAGAGAAGAGGGTCACCAGAGAGAAGAGAGATAGAGAGTCACCATAGAGAAGAGGGATAGAGAGTCGCCAGAGAGAAGAGAGATAGAGGGTCACCAGAGAGAAGAGAGATAGAGGGTCACCAGAGAGAAGAGAGATAGAGAGTCACCAGAGAGAAGAGAGATAGAGGGTCACCAGAGAGAAGAGATATAGAGAGTCACCAGAGAGAAGAGAGATAGAGAGTCACCAGAGAGAAGAGAGATAGAGAGTCACCAGAGAGAAGAGAGATAGAGGGTCACCAGAGAGAAAGAGGGTGACCAGAGAGAAGAGAGATAGAGGGTCACCAGAGAGAAGAGGGATAGAGAGTCACCAGAGAGAAGAGAGATAGAGGGTCACCAGAGAGAAGAGAGATAGAGGGTCACCAGAGAGAAGAGAGATAGAGAGTCACCAGAGAGAAGAGAGATAGAGAGTCACCAGAGGGATAGAGAGTCACCAGAGAGAAGAGAGATAGAGGGTCACCAGAGAGAAGAGAGATAGAGGGTCACCAGAGAGAAAAGGGATAGAGAGTCACCAGAGAGAAGAGAGATAGAGGGTCACCAGAGAGAAGAGAGATAGAGAGTAACCAGAGAGAAGAGAGATAGTCACCAGAGAGAAGAGAGATAGAGAGTAACCAGAGAGAAGAGAGATAGTCACCAGAGAGAAGAGAGATAGAGAGTAACCAGAGAGAAGAGAGATAGTCACCAGAGAGAAGAGAGATAGAGAGTAACCAGAGAGAAGAGAGATAGAGAGTAACCAGAGAGAAGAGAGATAGTCACCAAAGAGAAGAGAGATAGAGAGTCGCCAGAGAGAAGAGAGATAGAGAGTCATCAGAGAGAAGAGAGATAGAGAGTCACCAGAGAGAAGAGAGATAGTCACCAGAGAGAAGAGAGATAGTCACCAGAGAGAAGAGAGATAGAGAGTAACCAGAGAGAAGAGAGATAGAGAGTAACCAGAGAGAAGAGATATAGTCACCAAAGAGAAGAGAGATAGAGAGTCACCAGAGAGAAGAGAGATAGAGAGTCACCAGAGAGAAGAGAGATAGAGAGTCACCAGAGAGAAGAGAGATAGAGGGTCACCAAAGAGAAGAGAGATAGAGGGTCACCAGAGAGAATAGAGATAGAGAGTCACCAGAGAGAAGAGAGATAGAGAGTCACCAGAGAAAAGAAAGATAGAGAGTAACCAGAGAGAAGGGAGATAGAGGGTCACCAGAGGGAAGAGAGATAGAGAGTCACCAGAGAGAAGAGAGATAGAGAGTCACCAGAGAGAAGAGAGATAGAGAGTCACCAGAGAGAAGAGAGATAGAGAGTCACCAGAGAGAAGAGAGATAGAGGGTCACCAAAGAGAAGAGAGATAGAGGGTCACCAGAGAGAATAGAGATAGAGAGTCACCAGAGGGAAGAGCGATAGAGAGTCACCAGAGAGAGGAGAGATAGAGAGTAACCAGAGAGAAGGGAGATAGAGGGTCACCAGAGGGAAGAGAGATAGAGAGTCACCAGAGAGAAGATAGATAGAGAGTCACCAGAGAGAAGAGAGATAGACAGTCACCAGAGAGAAGAGAGATAGAGAGTCACCAGAGAGAAGAGAGATAGAGAGTCACCAGAGAGAAGAGAGATAGAGAGTCACCAGAGAGAAGAGAGATAGAGAGTCACCAGAGAGAAGAGGGATAGAGAGTCACCAGAGAGAAGAGAGATAGAGAGTCACCAGAGAGAAGAGCGATAGAGGGTCATCAGAGAGAAGAGAGATAGAGAGTTACCAGACAGAAGAAAGATAGAGAGTAACCAGAGAGAAGAGAGATATAGAGTCACCAGATAGAGAGAGTTACCAAATCACCGGAGTGATGTTGACTCTATCTTCTATCTCAAGTCTTGCGTTCTGTCTGTGCCCTCACTGCAAAGATGTCCCCCTTATGTAGTATTCAACAATGGGTGTGAGACAGAAAAGGGTGGGTGATCTCCTCACAACGGACTTGGATGCAGCTGCTTGGCAATGGAAACCCATTCCATGAAGCTCTCTACACTCTGTTGTTGTGCTAATCTGAAGGCCACGTGAACTTTGGAGGTCTGAAGCTATTTACTCTGCAGACATTTGGCGACCTCTTCGCACTGTGCGCTTCAGCATATGCTGATCCCTCTCTATCATTTTACGTGGCCTACCACTCCATGGCTGAGTTGCTGCTGTTCCCACTTGCTTCCACTATGAGAGAGAAGAGAGAAGAGAGTCACCAGAGAGAAGAGGGTCACCAGAGAGAAGAGAGATAGAGGGTCACCAGAGAGAAGAGAGTCACCAGAGAGAAGAGGGTCACCAGAGAGAAGAGAGATAGAGAGTCACCATAGAGAAGAGGGATAGAGAGTCACCAGAGAGAAGAGAGATAGAGGGTCACCAGAGAGAAGAGAGATAGAGGGTCACCAGAGAGAAGAGAGATAGAGAGTCACCAGAGAGAAGAGAGATAGAGGGTCACCAGAGAGAAGAGATATAGAGAGTCACCATCTACCACATTTGAATTAGGCGAGCTTACGCCGGCCTATTTACGCTACGCCGCCGCAACTTTGGTTTGAGAATACGACACTTGCCTGACAAAGTTGCGTAAATAGGATACGTTACGCCCGCACAAAGATACGTGGTTCTACGTGAATCCGGGCCTATCTATCTATCTATCTATCTATCTATCTATCTATCTATCTATCTGTGTGTCATTCTTTAGTCAGTCTATCTGCCCTTTTCTTTGGAACTGGTGACTCACTCTGATCAATCTCTGTACTTGACTGTATGATAACCTCTCTGCTAATTCACGTATTTTACTTGTGTAATAAAAACTTGTCAGACAGGTTTTTTTTTAGCCCCTGGGAAGCTTTTATGTATATTGCTAATCTTTCTATTCTGTCTACATTCCTTTCTCTGTAGGAGATTGTATACACATGAGTGTATGCTTTTTGTACAGACTTTTCTTTACAACAGTGAAATGCCTTGAAAAAGTATTCATACCCCTTGAAATTTTCCACATTTTGTCATGTTACAACCAAAAACGTAAATGTATTTTATTAGGATTTTATGTAATAGACCAACACAAAGTGGCACATGATTGTGAAGTAGAAAGAAAAATTATAAATGGTTTTCCAAATTGTTTACAAATAAATATGTGAAAAGTGTGGCGTGCATTTGTATTCAGCCCCCTTTACTCTGACCCTCTAACTAAAATCTAGTGGAACCAATTGCCGTCAGAAGTCACCTAATTAGTAAATAGAGTCCACATGTGTGTAACTTTATCTCAGTATAAATACAGCTATTCTGTGAAGCCCTTGGAGGTTTGTTAGAAAACCTTAGTGAACAAACAGCATCATGAAGGCCAAGGTCAGCGATACAGTTGTGGAGAAGTATAAAGCAGGGTTAGGTTATGAAAAAGATATTCCAAGCTTTGAAGATCTCACAGAGCACTGTTCAATCCATCATCCAAAAATGGAAAGAGTATGGCACAACTGCAAACCTACCAAGACATTGCCGTCCACCTAAACTGGCAGGCCGGGCAAGGAGAGCATTCATCAGAGAAGCAGCCAAGAGGCCCATGGTAACTTTGGGGGAGCTGCAGAGATCCACGGCTCAGGTGGGAGAATCTGTCCACAGGACAACTATTAGTTGTGCACTCCACAAATCTGCCCTTTATGGAAGAGTGGCAAGAAGAAAGCCATTGTTGAAAGAAAGCCATAAGAAGTCCTATTTGCAGTTTGTGAGAATCCATGTGGGGGACACAGAAAACATGTGGAAAAAGGTGCTCTGGGGTCAGCTGAGTTTAAAATTGAACTTTTTGGCCCGAAAGCAAAATGTTATGTGTGGTGGAAAACTAACACTGCACATCACCCTGAACACACCATCCCCACTGTGAAACATGGTGGTGGCAGCATCATGTTGTGGGAATGCTTTTCTTCAGCAGGGACAGGGAAGCTGGTCAGAGTTGATGGAAAGATGGATGCAGCAAAATACCGGGCAACCTTAGAAGAAAACTTTGAGACTGGGGTGAAGGTTCACCTTCCAGCAGGACAATGACCCTGAACATACAGCCAGAGCTACAATGGAATGGTTTCGATCAAAGCATATTCATGTGTTAGAATGGCCCAGTTAAAGTCCAGACCTAAATCCCATTGAGAATCTGTGTCAAGACTTAAAAAAATTGCTGTTCACAGACGCTCTCCATCCAATCTGACAGAGCTTGAGATATTTTGCAAAGAAGAATGGGCAAAAATGTCCCTCTCTAGATGTGCAAAGCTGGTAGAGACATCCCCAAAAAGACTTGCAGATGTAATTGCAGTGAAAGGGGGTTCTACAAAGTATTGACTCAGGGGGGCTGAAAACAAATGCCCCCCACACTTTTCACATATTTATTTGTAAAAATATATATAAAATATTTTCCTTCCGCTTCAAAATTATGTGCCACTTTGTGTTGGTCTATCACATAAAATCCCAATAAAATACAATTTTGGTTGTAACATGACAAAATGTGGAACATTTCAAGGGGTATGAATACTTTTTCAAGGCACTATATACAGTATATACTTTACATACATAAACTGGCATGGGGTCTTAGAGATGAAAGTATCAGTAGTAGTGACGGCATTTTTACCTAGCCAGCTGCCAGATCTATATATTTTTAAGATCACAGTGGGAAGGGGTTACTAAAACTCGAGCGTGCAAAATCTGGTGCCGCTCTACATACTAACCAATCAGCTTCCAGGATTTTTTGTCAAAGATTAACTGAACAAGTTGACGTTAGAAGCTGATTGGCTACCATGGACAGCTTCACCAGATTCTGAGTGCCCCAGTTTTAGGAAATCTCTCTCGTGAGCATGGGTTTATTTTCCCATCATTTCTTTTTCTTGCATACTTGTACATCTTTACAGTTCTGTTTTTTTCTTCTTTAGGTCAGGCACTGAAATGTATACAGTGTAGCAGTTACAGTGATACAAACTGCAATGGCGAAGCAACGGACTGCCCCTCCTCTTCAGGTGCATGTGCCACTACCCTGATCCGAAACAGAGGTAATTACCCTTTCCTTTCCAGCAACAGCTATATACTGATGATGGGCACAGAGGCTGCATTTTATGGGCACAGTGGCTGCATTTTATGGGCACAGTGGCTGCATATGATGGGCACAGTGAGTGCATATGATGGGACAGTGGGTGCATTTTATGGGCACAGAGGCTGCATTTTATGGGCACAGTGGATGCATTTTATGGGTACAGTGGCTGCATATGATGGGCACAGAGGCTTCATTTTATGGGCACAGTGGCTGCATATGATGGGCACAGAGGCTGCATTTTTTAGGCACAGGGGCTTATGATGGGCACAGTGGCTGCATTTGATGGGCACAGTGACTGCATACGATAGGCACAATGGTTGAATTTTTTTGGGCACAGTGGCTGCATTTGATGGGCACAGTGGCTGCATATGATGGGCACTGAGACTGAATTTTATGGGCACAGTGACTACATATGATGGGCACATAGGCTGCATTTTTTGAGGCACAGTGGCTGCATATGATGGGCACAGTGGCTGCATTTGATGGGCACAGTGACTGCATACGATAGGCACAATGGTTGCATTTTATGGGCACAGTGGCTGCATTTTATAGGCACAGTGGCTGCATATGATGGGCACAGTGAGTGCATATGATGGGACAGTGGGTGCATTTTATGGGCACAGTGGCTGCATTTTATGAGCACAGTGGCTGCATTTGATGGGCACAGTGGCTGCATATGATGGGCACAGAGGCTGAATTTTATGGGCACAGTGACTACATATGATGGGCACATAGGCTGCATTTTTTGAGGCACAGTGGCTGCATATGATGGGCACAGTGGCTGCATTTGATGGGCACAGTGACTGCATACAATAGGCACAATGGTTGCATTTTTTTGGGCACAGTGGCTGCATTTGAGGGCATGGTGGCTGCATTTTATGGGCACACTGGCTGCAAATGATGGCACAGTCAGGCTGCAATTATTGTGTTTTTTTAAGTATTTTTCAGATTTTTTTTGTTTGTTTGCTCCCCCCCCCCCAAAAAAAAATTGAGCACCGGCCGCCACTGTTGGGGGTCCAGTTATAATGCAGCAATAGATCTATGATGCACATATATTGGAATTTTGAAATCATTTTAGAGTAGCCTTTTAACCTTTTCAACACAGAGGAACTCTTAAAATAAAGGAACCCCTGCTAAAAATTCAACTCACAATACAACTCATGATACATTAGTGTGATGGTATGGGAAGAATTCTCCTCACACTTGTGGTTATTGAAAATACGACCTTACAGATAGCTAAAAAGATCAATGGTGTCAGTGCGAACTTATCTGAGAGGCAGAAATTGCTTATAGCTCAAGGAACCCCAGGCAACTTATGGAGAAAATCTAGGGTTCCATGGAGCCGTGGTTGAGAAGCCCTGCTCAGGGGGTCTATTTATATATAAGTATAGCAGGGTTCAGGCGCTAGCGAAGTCCTATTCTTTAAAAATCACAAACTAAAAAAACAAACAAAAAAAGTAACATGCCCAATTATAAAATCCCTTTCCCTGAATTACATAGAGAGAACTCACACTGCAGGCTCCACCTCTCAACTTGCATTTTATAAATGGGCTGGAAAATGTAGACTGCACTGTGGTCTATAGCGAGTATCGATATTTGTGCTCCAACATAAATGTCCCCATAAAAAAGTGCTTTTTATAATTCAAATAAACAAATAATATTTTAATTTTAAATTTTAATAGTGAAAATTTAAATATACATTTGATCTATTTTAATAGTGCATGCTTTAATTACATGGTTGCCTCTCAGCTTGAATTTTATTTGTCCCCTGAGGAAGTGAACTTTGTTTGGCGAAACGCATCAAGAAAGACTATATCACTGCTTGGTTTACAGCATTTACTGCTGCTATGATAATTACAGTGTGCTATATCATATACATCAATGTATATCTTGTTATTCTTTTTTTTAATGTCCACTATGGAATGTGAATAATAAATATGTACCCATTTTTTTTATACATTATGGTTTAAAAAACAGTTCTTATTTCCTGGCATGACTCCCATGGGCACTCGTTTTTTGCATAGAAATTAAATGTTTCAGGCCTTGTACACATGAGAGGATTTTGGCGGATTTTGATCTGATGGCTGTACACACCATCAGATCAAAATCCCAGCGGAATACATCTGCGGTGACGTGGCCGCGCCGTCGCCGCAACGATGACACGGCGACGTGCGCGACCCTGGAAGGTAAATACTTCCACGCATGCGTCGAATCATTACGACGCATGCGAGGGATGGGATCGGACGGACTTATCCGGTGAGTCTGTACAGATGACCGGATAAGTCCGGCGGACGGGATACCAGCGGATAGATTTCTTAGCATGCTAAGAAATTTTTATCCGCTGAAAATCCGTCGGCTGGATTTTTATCCGCCTGAAAATGTCCGCTAGGCCGTACACACGACCGGATCTATCTACTGGAACTGATCCGCGGATCAATCCCAGCAGATCGATCCGGTCGTGTGTACAGGGCCTCAGGGATTGAGTCTCACCTCTATCTGTGCACCCATGCTACATTTGTATTAATTTATATTTTCTCCTTTTTATGTATTTTTATTTCTCTTATATAGGAGGCCGTTGGACAAGTTATTTTCAAATCAAGTCCTGTGTGCCTATGTCAGAGTGTTTCAATAATGGAAGGGTGACAGGCCTATATGAAGAATCCGCATTTAATACATCATGCTGCTTCGATAACAACTGTAATAATTATTTACCAACCCGTAAGTCATGTATTTTTAATTTATGTTACTTTTTTATATTCCAAAAATATGTAATTTAAATCTCCAGTTGTGTTATAGTATGTATATAGTGAGTGAGTAACTTGTATAGCGCTACAAATGCGAACTAAATCGCCTCAAGGCGCTTATTCCATCCAGTGTCGTACTGATCCTTCAGAAGAGGTGGGTCTTAAGTTTTTTCCAGAAGGCCCGATGGTTTTCTTCCATGCGGATGTTTGTGGGAAGAGCGTTCCATAGCCGTGGTCCTTGGACTGCGAATCTTCGTTCTCCCTTTGTTTTGTAGTGGGACTTGGGGATATGGAGGAGGTTTTGGTTAGTTGATCGGAGAGTGCGATTGGGGGGCGTAGTGTTTTATTTTCTCGTATAAGTTTCTTGTGTACATTTGTGGATGAGGGAGAGGGTCTTGAATGTGATCCGATCCTTTGTAGTTAGCCAATGTAGGGTCCTCAGGGATGGGGTGATTGGTTCCCAGGGATTTTTCCCCGTTATCAATCTGGCTGCCATGTTCTGATGGACTTGAAGGCGCGAGATCTGGTATTTAGGTAGTCCTAAGTAGAGGGAGTTTGTGTAGTCGAGTCAAAAATTGATGATTGTTTATTTCACTGTTGTAACAGTTTATTCAGAATTTCTTTGAAAAAAAAGTTTTTTCGTTATTAGTGCCTACTCAAAACCTCACCTTAAATGGCCTACTTTGTCCTTCCTATGTTGCCAAAGACTTGGAACCATGCAAATTTCAGAATTTATCTGCATGCACCGGAGATCAAAACCGCTGTGTTCGTTATTCATCGACTACCATACTAGGTAAGTAGTCTCCAAAGGGGTCTCCAAAGGTTTTAAAAAAAAGGGCCATTTTACTGTTCCTTAGACCTTGGGGGTGGAGGCAGACTGTGGACAGTGGGAGTAGAAATTGTCCTTTGTCAGTGGGAGTGAACAGTGTTTTATCTTTGGCGTCAGTAGAAGGAATAGAGTCCCAATGGCTGAATAAAGGCAAGCAAAGGGGATGCAGTTTGAAGACTACTGTCATAAGGTGGCATAATTAAAGGGTTTGTAAACCCTGTCTGATATTTGCTTCTTTTTTGCCTGTTAAATGTACTGTACCACTTAAAGTGGAACTAAACTTCCTTTCCTTAGAGCAAAGGAAGCTGCCATCTTATCCTCAGTTTCATCTGCAGTTGCCATGGTGCTGCACATATGATCAGTTATGATACTGGCCATTTGATGGCTTAACAGTTCCATTGAGAGCACAAGAAAGGGCGTGCCTTGAATGTAACGGTTTTGGGAAAACTGTTAAATCAATGAATTTCTTTCTGCTTCAACCCTTTTGTTCAGTATGGCCTTGTACACATGACCGTTTTCCTCGACGGAATCCATCAAGAAACTTGGTGGCAGAGCTTTTTTGCCGAGGAAAACGGTCGTGTGTATGTTTTTCGTCGAGAAAACTGTCATGGAACTCGACGAGAACAAGTTCTCTTTTTCCTCGTCGGGAGTTTCAATTTTCTCATTGTGCTTCTTGTCGGGTTGGTTTACGACGAGAAACACGTTCGTGTGTATGCTTAGAAACCCGCGCATGCTCAGAATAAAGTATGAGATGGGAGCGTGCCTTCGATAAAAGTAGGGTTTGCAATGGAGATAGCACATTCGTCACTCTGTAACAGTCTGAAAAGCGCGAATCGTCTCTCACCAAACTTTTACTTAACACGCAGTAACATGAGATTAGCAAATGCAGCCCCAAGGGTGGTGCCAGTGGAATCGAACTTCCCCTTTATATTTTTTTATCAGATTTAGACAAATTCAGTCATTAAAAAATATCAAAATTAACGAAAACCCATTTAGCAAATTTTTCCAAAAATTTGTAAATTTTAATATTAGAAAATTCTAAATAATAACTAACTAATAATAACTTAACTATTACTAACTATTAAATTATAGGTATTGGAATTTCCGTTCAAATTTGGCTGTTAGTGAACGTAACGAATACGAATTTATCCAAAGTTACAAATTATCCGAAATGACGAATGCCGTATCTAAAACGAATGGAACGTAAATGAATTAATAATAATAAATAACAATAATAAAAATAAAACTTATAGTATTTATTTGTATTATTATTATTTGTTTTTTTATTATTGATCTGTTCCATTCCGTTTGTTTAGATGCGGCATTCGTTATTTATATATATATTTATAATTCGTAACTTCGGATAAGTTGGTATTTGTTACGTTTACTAACAGACAAATTTGAAAGGAAATCCCAGTACCTATAATTTAATAGCTAGTTATTATTAGTTAGTTCGTTAGTTTATTTTTTCAAATTTTCTGATTTTTTCACCTTTTTTTGGATTTTCAAATTTTCGAATTGATTAATTTATGAATATTCTAATTTACGATTATACGAATTTACAAATTTTTTAATTCCCGAATTAACCAATTTACGTATTACGATCATAACGAATAACCCGAAAAAATTAATTAAATGAAAACGTAAATGAACACATTTTTTGATAGTGCACATGTCTACTTTCACACAAATCAGGTAATGGTGACCCCCCCCCCCCGCATGTATCCCGGGCTCTGCTTGCTCATCTGCGGGCCCAGGACAGTGCCACCAGGTGAGGAGAGGGAGTTGAGCAGACATACGCCTGCTCTAATCCCCTTCTTGTTGCTGACCCGGAAGCAATGGTTTTGATGTCACTTCCAGGTCCCCCTGTCAGATTCCCCAGCCATCATGGCCGAGTAAGAATGTAATGCAATACGGTTTGCATTGCATTACATTCAGTGGGGGAGGGGAGACATCCAGGGGAGACATCCAGGGTCCTTTAGACAAGAGGGGCCTGGTATGCATGGGCAGGACCCAAAGCCATTTGTTTTATACTCAGCTCAGCTGTCAGCGGGGAACCCAACTGACAGCTAATGACTCATCGGTTGTTACGAACCATGTTGTTTACTGGTTGTTAAGGACACAGGCAGCCGCCCTCTCCTTAACAACGCCTATTTTTTATGTTAAAAAATACACTGACTAGTGCTATGCGTTAAATTACCACATGTTTTCACTACTAAAATACCGCAAGACTACATAAAATAACTTATGCAGTATTTTAGTAGCTTTTTTTGTGAATGCCAAAAAACTGAGCGCATTTTTTAAAGGGAAACATACCACTTTGTGAATAAAGCGTATTTTTTTTGTATAGACATATAAATTGTCTGATATATAAACTACTATACAAACTATGAATCATTATTTTTTTTATTCCTAAATGTATACATTTTAGGGACTAACTTACATGCCAATATTCAGCAGAATGTAATGCGTCGAATCATCGATTCTCGCAATTTAATGTTTCCTATCACCATAGAATGTTTATTTCTACTTTTTTTTTTCTTCAGGTTCTTCAAAAAACACTCTCTATCTTGGTGGTTGTGCCTCTGAGAGTGTATGTGTTACAGACCAGAGTTCTGTATCAGCAGATGGCATCAGCTTGCAAGTAAAGAGGACCTGTTACAATAGTGCCAGCAGACTTGCCTACGGCATGCCAGTCATACTTCTATTACTAAGAGCAATAATTGGTTCATGCCTCTCATCGTGATGGAGATCTTCAAGACTTTGTATGTTCCTGCCTGCTGAATTTCATTGATGGACAGTTTTTGGTTACTGAATGACTCCAATGGTTCAATGGTAGGAGATAAACAGTTGACAAGGGTGATGTTTACTAATTTTGGAAGTGGAAAGAGGGAACGTTTTTTCTTGCTGTTTTTATATTAAAACACATCAGAATGAGGTCTCCAAATAAGACCTTGGACAACCAGAGGACATGTCCTGAAACTGGAACATTGAACTTAATGCTGTAAAATTGTGAGGTTCTGGAACATAGGTCTGCTGAAAAATATTAAAGCAGTAGATGGAATGATGGAGTTTGGTCCAGTGAAATAATTATTTACATATTGTTTTAAGAAGGTGCTTAGATTTTTCTAAACTGCTCTGGACTGTGGATATATCCTCAATAATGTCATTGCAATCCGGATGTGAGTTTGCAAAACAACAGTTATCAAATTGTTTCATTTAACACAACCTTTCTCAACCTTTCGCAACAAGGAGGACCTCTTGAAATACATTTCAAGGTTTAGGGAACCCTTGTTTATAATTTATATATCAAATGTATTATTATGGTAATTTAGAAGAATGCTCCTTACATTTGTGGTCATTGGGAAATACTGATGGTACAGCTAAAAAAATCATTGTTGATACTTGTTAAGCCCTGTACACACTATGGCCCCGTACACACGACCGAGTTTCTCGGCAGAATTCAGCCAGAAACTCGATCGGAGCTGGATTCTGCCGAGAAACTCGGCCGTGTGTACACTTTTCAGCGAGGAAGCTGACGAGGAACTCGTCGGGCCGAATAGAGAACATGTTCTCTATTTCCTCGTTGTTCAATGAGGAAAGTCGGCCCGCCGAGATCCTCGGCGGCTTCAACACTGAACTCGACGAGGAACTCGATGTGTTTGGCACGTCGAGTTCCTCGGACGTGTGTACGGGGCCATACTCATCTGAAAGTTGATCATTGCTCAAGGAACCCCTTGCAATCTCTGGAGGAACCCTGGTTGAGAAAGGCTGATCTAAAACTCAACAATGATGCCTACAGTCATACAAACTACTGTATATACCATTGCAGAAAGTGACGTTCCATCAACCAGCAGTTTATTTCTGCACGTTCCTATCCTCAAACCCTTGAAGAAGGCACCTGAAGCACGTTGGCCTTTGACTCTATGGGCCAGATTCAGGTACAGCAGCGTAACTTTGAGCGGACGTAGCGCATCTCATATGCGCTACGCCGACTTAACATAGAGAGGCAAGACCAGTATTCACAAAGCACTTGCTCCCTAAGTTACGGCGGCATAGCGTAAATGGGGCGGCGTAAGCCCGCCTAATTCAAATTAGGAAGGTAGTGGGCGTCTTGTATTAAAATTAACCGTGACCCCATGTAAATAAATGGCCGAACGAACGGGCGCATGCTCAGAATCACGTTGCATATACTCCCTAAGATACAACGGCTCAATGCGTACGTCGTGAACTTAACCTACGCCCAGCCCCCTTCACGTACGACTTACGTAAACAACGTAAAATCCGACGCCACTTCCGACGTCCATACCCTAACATGACTTACCCCTGCTTTATGAGGGATAACTTTACTCGGACGTACGCCTTACGTAAACGGCGTAGCTTACTGCGACGGGCGCAAGTACGTTCGTGAATCGGCGTATCTAGGTCATTTACATATTCGACGCGTAAATCAATGGAAGCACCTCTTGCGGCCAGCGTAAATATGCACCCAAGATACGATGGCGTAAGAGACTTACGTCGGTCAGATTGAGCGACAATTCAGGCGTATCTGGTTTCAAGAATGCGGCGCATTCGTGGACTTACGCGGCGTATAAGAAGATACGTCGGCGTAAGTCCTACCTGAATCTCGCCCTATGTGTTGGAAAAAAAAATTGAAAAGTACAAATATATGATTCATCATTTTCCTTTGGCACCCCCTCTTTCCTTGACCAATATTGTCATCTACACCAGCCCTTGTGGATTTTGGGGTTCTCAAACTGCTGTTCTTCATCTATTTATAGCTTTGTATATTTCACCTGTGCTTTTTGTCATGCAAATCTACGTTATTTATTTTATTACTAATTTCATGTTTTTAAAAAATAAACACCTACTTTAACTTGTCTGTTCATTTATTTCAAGTATACAGTAAATTGCCGATTTTCTAGATGACGTATTAACAGGGCTTTTTTTCTCAGAGAATAGGTGCAGGAACTCCAACCTTCACCCTTTATTTCTGCTCCCTACCCGCCCCTGAGCACCGTTCCTTGGTTCCACCTACCCGCCTGTACCGCCCATTTTATAGAATACAGAACCAAGTATTATTTTTGCTACTAAGTGATTTGCATGGAATTTGTTAATGATAACAAAGAAAGACAGTAAAATAGATCCCCTTCAGTGAGTAACAATAGACTTTACCCCAGCAACAGTTGACCCCTTCAGCAATGATAGACCTCACCCCAGCAAAAATAAAGCCCCCACACAACAAAATACCACCCCAGCAACAATGGACCCCCGGTAGCACAACAGATGTCCCAGCAGACTGCATCAATAGACCCTTCAGGAGGCAGCAACAATAGACCTCTCCCTCAACAGTAGATCCTTACCAGCAACAATTTCTTCCCCCTAGAAACATAAGACCCACCACTAGCAACAATAGATCTACCCAGCAACAAGAGACCTCCCCGCAAAAATAGATCCCCACCAGTGACAATAGATCTCTAAGCAGCAAGCACCAATAGATCCCCACCTGTGACAATAGATCTCTAAGCAGCAAGTATCAATAGATCCCCACCAGTGACAATAGATCTCTAAGCACTAAGCATCAATAGATCCCCACCAGTGACAATAGATCTCTGAGCAGCAAGCATCAATAGAGGTGCCGGAACTGGGTTCCTCTGCGTTCCTGCTGAAAAAAAGCCCTGCCTATTAATCAACTCAGCTTTGTCCCAATTCACTCACATTTGATATAAAAAAAAATGTTTGGGAGATATTTGCAGAAAGTACCTGCACCTATGTCTACGGCGCATGCGCCGTAGACATCGCATGCGGCACTGAGCGTGACGCTTCTAACGGCCATCATGCCGTTAGTGGCGGCACCCGCACGTATACTTCATCACTGCTCCGGCCAGTCACAGCGCTGGAGTAGCGATACATGGAAGTCACTCTAGGTATCATGTCGGCGATGGAGGAGGTCACCCAGGACCGCTGCGGGGGCTTCGATCTCAGGTAAGTACTACATAAAGAGCTAGTATGCTATGCATACTAGCTCATTATGCCTTTGCCTTTTTTAATTACATTTTTTAGAGAGGGTTTACTTCCTCTTTAAAAAGGGGATTAACTCCAGAGATAAAACGATAATTCTCCCGCTCTACAAGACTCTGGCTTGCATACACACGGTCACACAAAAGTTCTCTGAACTTTCAACCGTCAAGAACGCGGTGACGTACAACACTACGACGAGCCGAGAAAATTAAGTTCAATGCTTCCGAGCATGCGTTGAATTGTTTCCGAGCATGCATCGGAATTTTGGGTGTCGGAATTGCTACAGACGATCTGAATTTCAGATTGGAATTTTTCCATTGTAAAATTTGAGAACCAGCTCTCAAATTTTTGTTGGTGGAAATTCAGACAGGAAAAGTGAGATGGACCCTACACAAGATCGGAATTTCCGACCAAAAGCTCACATCAGTCTTTTCTTGTCGGAAATTCTGACCGCGTGTACGGGGCAGAACATCTAAATATTGACCATGCAGTCTATGTTTTTTTTTTATTGTTGCGCTCTGCCATTTTTCTGGGATAATAGGTTCTCCCAATCTCCAATAGAGTCTAGTTCTAATATCCATTCTACCAAGGAGGGCAAAGTTGACAATTTCTAATGGCTCTAGCCACTGATAGGAACAGACAAAGGATATCTTTTTTGGGTGATTTAATAGGCCCTGACTGTGATTATAGACAATGGGGCAGATCCTCAAAGAAATTACGCCACGTAATTTTGAATTTTGCGCGTCGTATCTTTGTTTTGGCATCCACAAAACAAGATACGACGGCATCTGTGTTAGATCCGACAGGATCTTAGATGCAATTTTTTGGCGTCCGCTAGGTGGCGTTCACGTAGTAATCCGCGTTGAGTATGCAAATTAGCTATTTCCGACGATCCACGAACGTACGACCGGCCGTCGCATTTTTTTTTACGTTGTTTCCGTTCGGCTTTTTCCGGCGTATAATTAAAGCTGCTATGTGGTGGCGTACTCAATGTTAAGTATGGCCGTCGTTCCCGCGTCTAATTTTAAAAATGTTACGTTGTTTGCGTAAGTCGTCCGTGAATGGGGCTGGACGCCATTTACGTTCACGTTGAAAACAATGACGTCCTTGCGACATCATTTGGAGCAATGCACCCTGGGAGTTTATATAGACGACGCATGCGCTGTTCGTTCGGCGCGGGGACGCGCTTCATTTAAATGAAACACGCCCCCTACCCACCCAATTTGAATTCCGCCGCGAGAGATACACTACACCGCCGTAACTTACGGCGCGAATACGTTGAGGATTCAAATTAAAGCCAGGTAAGTTACAGCGGCGTAGCGTATCTTACATATGTGCTGCGCGCAGTCTATGTATGTGGATCTTCCCCAATAATGCAATCCTTGGCGATTGTGGAAGCTTTGTGTCTACAACTGAACAGAAAAAAACAATAATGTTCTCCAAAATGCTTTAATTGGTGGCCAATCCTACCATACATGAGTCATGGTGCCTTGTGAGTTGTGACATCACCAGCAGGTATTTGAATCCTTTACTCTATCTAGTACAGTGGCGGCCCATCCATTAGGGGCACCCGGGGGGGGCTGCCCCCTCTCTCCATGCCACCCCCTATGCATAGTATGCATCTATCCACCACGGCCACCCCCTATTCATGCGTCCGGCCCCTTTCAGAGCACCAGGTGCATAAATGACAGCGGACAGTTTTTTTTGAAGCACCTGGGGCTCTAATAGGCTTCAAAATAGGGTGGGCTCGAGTCACAGAGTATGCAAACTGAGCCCACCTGGGTTTTGCTGTTGAAACACTGATCCTCAATCCGGCCAATCAGAAGCGGGTGTGAGGCCGAAAAGAGAAGACTCCCGATTGGCCACCAAGGAGGAGGAAGGAAACAGAAGCCACCGACGCCTAGGGTGACCACATTTCCAAACTACCATTCAGGGACACCCCCCTTCCCAAAAATCAGTTTGTTCTGTAACGAATCACAGCACAGTGATTGGACACAAGAGGCGGGATTTATAATTTCTCCAATCACAAGCAGGGGGTGGGGATTGTGCTCCTCCAGGCATTCCCAGCCAGGGCAAGTATTGTCAGTGAGTAAAGCAGTGATGTGGCGGCCTTTTTTGGGGGCATCGGATTGGCTCGGGGGGCTGCTGTGTCAGTTTCATTCCAGGACACTGTATTGTCCTTGAATGAAGGTGTCCGGGACAGACCTACAAAATGCGGGACTGTCTCGGGCAATCCGGGACACGTGGTCACCCTACCGCCGCCGTGATTACCCGTGGAGAGAGGGAGAACAGGAGGTCGCCGGGCAGGGGAAGCCGCCGGTGATGGGGTAAGTGCAACCGACCAACTGACCGGGTGGGGGGGCATCTCGCCCCCCCCCCTTAAAAAAATTCACCGCCCGCCACTGCTCTAGGAGCTACTGATAATTTGTGAGTCAATATGAAACATTTTTCCCATTTGTTAAGGCAAATAATAGTTTGGAGTTCACTTTCCCAAACAGACATGTTCGGGGAAGACTAGGGTGAACCAGAGATATAAGAACTGAGTAGATCTGATTAAATGTCATTTTGACATTTCAATAAAGTTTAAAGAAAAAAGGAAAACAGCAAACTTTTTTTTTTTTTTAACATGTGGCTAGTGTGAAACTTCTAAGGCCGGAATCACACTAGCGCGGTGCGAATTTCAGCTCTCTTATCTCTGCAGAGAGATAAGAGAAGTGTTCAGCAGATTAGCAATGTTTTAGATGCAAATTTGGAGACCTGGGAGAAGTTGCGGGTGAGAGGAGAGTGGGGGAGAAGTGTATTGAGCTGAATGAGAGAAATTCCTGAAGAGAACTGAACACATCTGCGAATCAGCTGCGTACCCATAGAAGATAATGGGCTTGAATTCGCACCTGAGCCGCACCGCAATACCTAAAAGACGCACACGGTTTTACTGCAATGCGCAGTGCGAATGCATCGCACATATGTGAACCAGCCTCATTGAAAACAATGTATTTAGAAATGTTCTGCGTATTGGATGCGGTTTAAGCTGCACTCAATTCGCATAGGTGTGAACCTGGCCTAAAAGGCCCACTTTTAGTGAGTGAACTAAAGGGTGTTTTTTGTAAACTAGACATGAGTTATTTCATAGCTGTGATTGTTTTCTATCTCTAGAGAAGAGTTTCTCTCCCCCGGTCCTCAGGGACTGGCAGCAGATGTCAAAGAACACACCTTCCGCACAGAGGACGGCGACATGTTCAGCCAATATGAAGAGCCCAGTCACTACAACCTGCGTCTTCTCCACAATTCTGATGATAGGTAAGTGAACACGACCCTTAATTATGCATTACAAAGCATTGCAGATACCCGAATCCGGTTATCCTAGGCAAGCCTTTAATTGCTTTGGGCAGTCAGAGCAGTAAATTAATATGACGGGTCAAATGAGGTGACTGTATTTTCCTGATCACTCTGGCTTGTTGAGTAAAGGTTCTAATCTTTTACCTATTGCTGTTAACCACTTAAGGACCGGACCAATATGCTGCTAAATGACCCAAGGGGTTTTTACAATTCGGCACTGTGTCGCTTTAACAGACAATTGCGCAGTTGTGCGACGTGGCTCCCAAACAAAATTGGCGTCCTTTTTTCCCCACAAACAGAGCTTTCTTTTGGTGGTATTTGATCACCTCTGCGGTTTTTATTTTTTGCGCTATAAACAAAAATAGAGCGACAATTTTGAAAAAAATGCAATATTTTTTACTTTTTGCTATAATAAATATCCCCCAAAAACATATATATATATATAAAAAAAAAAATTTCCTCAGTTTAGGCCGATACGTATTCTTCTACATATTTTTGGTAAAAAAAAACGCAATAAGCGTTTATCGATTGGTTTGCACACAATTTATAGCGTTTACAAAATAGGGGATAGTTTTTTTATTTTTTTATTTTTTACTACTAATGGCGGCGATCAGCGATTTTTTTTCGTGACTGCGACATTATGGCGGACACTTCGGACAATTTCGACACATTTTTGGGACCATTGTCATTTTCACAGCAAAAAATGCATTTAAATTGCATTGTTTATTGTGAAAATGACAGTTGCAGTTTGGGAGTTAACCACAGGGGGCGCTGTAGGAGTTAGGGTTCACCTAGTGTGTGTTTACAACTGTAGGGGGGTGTGGCTGTAGGTCTGACGTCATCGATCGAGTCTCCCTATAAAAGGGATCACTCGATCGATGCAGCCGCCACAGTGAAGCACGGGGAAGCTGTGTTTACATACGGCTCTCCCCGTTCTTCAGCTCCGGGGAGCGATCGCGAGGGGGCTACTAGAAACGAATAGCCGCGCCGTCGTCCCGGATCGCTCCTGAAGCCACGGGAACCGCAGCATGTACCGGGGGGGTCCCGATCGAACCCCAGACCCACGTCTAGGCAGGGACGTACAGGTACGCCAATGTGCCTGTACGTGCCATTCTGCCGACGTATATGTACATGCGGCGGTCCGGAAGTGGTTAATAGGATCAATGTGGTGTACATAGAGAGGTCAGATTTAATGTTCCTTGGCATAACCATCAATAGGTTTCATTAACCATTTCAATACCGGGCACTTTCGCCCCTTCCTGACCAGGACAATTTTTAGTTTTCAGCGCTGTCACACTTTGAATGACAATTGCGCGGTCGTGCTACACTGTACCCAAATTACATTTTTATCATTTTCTTCCCACATATAGAGATTTCTTTTGGTGGTGTTTGATCACCTCTGGGGTTTTTATTTTTTGCTATGCAAACTAAAATAGAGGCAAATTAAAAAAAAAAAAAAAGTTTTTCTTAGTTTCTGTCATAACATTTTGTTTTCTCCTTCACTGAAGGGCACTGATGAGGCGACACTGATGGGCACTGATGAGTTGACAATGATGGGCACTAATGAGGAGGCGCTGACATGTAGAAATTATGGGCACTGATTGGTGGCACTGATATGCAGAACTGATGGGCACCAATGATATGCAGAACAGATGGGCACTGAAAGGCACTGATGAGGAGGCACTGATATGTAGAAATTATGGGCACTGATCGGTGGCACTGATATGCAGAACTGATGGGCACCACTGATATGCAGCACAGATGGGCACTGATAGGCGACACTGATAGATGGCACTGATGGGCACTGACAGGTGGCTATGATGGGCACTGATAGGCGGCTGTGATGGGCACAGACAGGCAGCACTGATTGGCACTGATAGGCAGTACTGATTGGCACTGATAGGTGGCAATGATGGGCAACACTGATGATGAGGTGCTGATGAGGTACTGACAGGTGTTACAGCTGGTCACTGATTGACACTGTGATGGGCTCTGATTGGCACTGTGGTGGACACTGATTGGCACTGTGGTGGGCACTGGCAAACTATATTTTTTTTGTATAATCTTTATTTTTCAGATTTTTCAAATTTTTCAAATAAAGTTTTGCACAAGACAGATAAACACATAAACATTCGGCCAACATGGCCCATTAGGTAAATTACTGGAATTATAGGAATCACATTGCACATCAATCGGGATCTCATCTCGGGCAATCACACTGAACCTAGTGGTAAACCCCCCTCCCCAGGGGCACGCCCAAACCCGGAGGCACAGCAGGGTGAATGGTTAGCAACATAATCAAGGCACAATATAAACCACTTCCATAATGTACCACCCTACCCTCACCACCTGGGCGCTTCCCATCTGGAGGGACGCCCCCCCATAAGATATTACATAGAGAACAGGCCTTCGAGTAGTAGATCCTTATGCAATGGAACAATCAGGGAAGAAGGGAAACATGGAATGGGTCACATATAGACAGGGAAGGAATGGGGGAGGGGAAAGGTGGAAAGGGGGAAAGGAAAAAAAAAGGGGGGGGGGGTAGGGGTAGCATCCAACACATGTGCATCCGTACAGCAAGACATGAAATAGATTATGACATCTCCAAAATGGCTCTAACAGTCCTAGTCAACGACAGCTTCAAGGCTACCGGTAGTATCCCCATTTCCAATACCTGGTCTCCCACCGGAGGGACCAGCCCTCCGGGTGGGCTCAAGCTCCGGCTGGTCTTCAACATAGTGTATCCAGGTTGCCCATATGAGGTAGAACTTATCATATCTGTCTTTGCACTGCGCCATCCACTTCTCAGCCTCCATGAGTTTATTTACCATAGTTACCCACTCTAAGCGGGTCGGTACCTGGGGCGTCTTCCAATATATCGGGATCAGCCGTCTGGCCGCATTGAGTAGATGAGGCAGTGCAGACTTGCGGTATTGACTGATTGGGATGGTAGGGAAGTGAAGCAAGGACTCCAGTGGGGAATCCGGTAGCTCCACATCCAAGATCAACCTGATCTGGGCATGGACGTCTTGCCAGAAGGGGCGCAGCCTGGGGCACTCCCACCAAATATGTAGGAAAGTGCCCCGTTGGCCACACTCCCGCCAGCATGCATCTGGGAGAGATGGATACATCTGGGCAAGCCTGGTGGGTACCCTATACCACCTAGTAAGCACCTTATAACTATTTTCCTGCATCCTCGTATCGACCGTGCTCGAATGTGTGAGTCTATACATATGGTCCAATTGGGGTTCAGAAAAGCTGTGTTGCAGGTCAACCTCCCACTCCCTTATGAACCTGGGTTTCCCATCTTTCCGCAGAGAGTATATCAGGGCATATAAGGCTGAGATAGCATGGGGGACAGCCTCCTGGGACATACAGAGACGTTCAAAAGGGGAGGCCTGCGTGGGCGACCTGACCCCGTGGGGTAGGGTATTGAGGAAATGGCTGAGTTGCCGGTACCGCCATTCATCCATAAGGAAGGGACCATATTGCTCCCTCAGCGCCTCCAGGGACAGCAAGCCCCGGTCCTGAACGAATCTCCCGCACCTAGACTCCCCGTCCGCCGCCCACGTCCGAAAAAAGGACGGGTGTTCCCCTGGAGTGAACCAGGGGAAGCCCCCTAGGGGCGACAGCGGGGAGGTCGGCAGCGCAAGCCCCCCCGTCTTATTTAAGGCATCCCAGGTCGCCAGGGCATGGACGGCAAAAGGGGACACCAGTCCCGACAGCCCCCTATGTTCCCTAGGTACCCACGGGGCGTGAGCCAGATTACGCCCCGCCAGGAACTTGTCCAAGGGCACCCATACCTTATGCCGGACATTATGATACCAATCCAGAATGCGCTGGAGAGCTATCGACTCGTAGTACCTTCGCATCACCGGCACCCCCAGCCCACCCGCAGACTTAGGGCGTTGCAATATACGGAGGGCTAGCCGTGGACATTTCCCACTCCAGACATACTGAATGAACAGACTGTTGAGGCTTGAGAAGAAGGCCCGAGGCAGAGCAATTGGGATCATCTGTAAGAAAAACAAGATTCTGGGGAGCACATTCATTTTAAGTACACTGACCCGGCCCATCCACGAGAAGGCCGTCCTATCCCACCTCTTTAAGTCCACCCTGATGGAAGAGAGCAGCGGGGTGTAGTTGCACTCATATAGCTGAGCACAGCTCGCTGGTAACTGGATTCCTAGGTACTTCAGGGATGTCTGGCACCACGTAAACGAAAAGGCGGATTGCAGCTGGGAGCGCAGGCCCTGAGGTATGTTCAGTGACAGGATCTCCGACTTGGCATAATTTATCTTAAAATTAGACAAAAGGTTAAACTCGGCTAGCTCCGCCATAATATTGGGTAAGGACAGCAAGGGTTCAGATACATAGAACAATACGTCGTCCGCATACGCGGACAACTTATGTTCCCTTGGGCCAACGGTGAGTCCCCTGATATTGCTATTAAGGCGAATCCTGCTAAGCAGTGGCTCAAGCGTTAAGGCGAACACGAGGGGTGACAGCGGGCACCCCTGCCGTGTTCCGTTGCTGATCGGAAAGGGGTCTGATAGCAAGCCGTTCACCTTGACTCTGGCAGACGGGGAGCTATACAGAGAGGATATCCAGGTTAGCATATTGGGGCCTAGGCCAAGCTCTGTCAAGACTGTTTTCATATACGTCCAGTCCACCCGGTCAAATGCCTTCTCGGCATCAGTAGAGAGCAAAAGACACGGCTGAGGGTCTGCCTGCGACTCCACCAATGGATTAGCTGGAGTGCCCTGTTTACATTGTCCCTCGCCTCCCTGCCCATAATGAAGCCAGTTTGGTCCAGGTGGACTACAGACGGGAGCACCGGTTTAAGCCTATTGGCCAAAATCTTGGCCAGGATCTTAATGTCGGTATTCAGTAGCGATATAGGCCTATAGCTACCTGGTAGGGTGTGGTCCTTCCCCTCCTTTGGGAGGACCGAAATGTGGGCCAGTAGAGCCTCAGGTGGCATTGCTGTGCCAGCGGCCAAAGCTGTGAAGTATGCGCACATATGACCTGACAGTTCCTCTACATATTTCTTGTAGTAGGCATTAGTGTAGCCATCAGGGCCAGGGCTCTTCCCATTAGGGAGTTCTTTCACTACCGCCCGAATTTCTGCGACGGTAATAGGTGCATCTAGTTGCTTGCTCACCGGAGCCTCCAGCCGGGGGAGCTGCGCTTCCGATAGGTATTGGAGTATTTTGGCAACCCGTTGCGATTCGGAGACGCCAGGTAGCGTATCCGGTAGGTGGTAGAGCTGGGCATAAAAGTCCCGAAATGCCGCTGCGATCTTGGACGAATGAACGACCGTCGCACCCGCCGTAGATTTTAGTTTGTGGACATGGCCTGTCTCCCGTTGGCCCCTAAGGGCTCTAGCCAGCATCCTTCCGCACTTGTTGCCAAACTCATAGAATTTGTGGGTCAGGTAGCGCAGCCGGGGCACTGGCAAACTATATTAATCGGGGCACTGTCTGCTGGCAGCTGTTGGGCACTGATTGGCAGCTGATGGGCACATCTGATGGGGCTGTGCTGATAA
The DNA here is from genome assembly GCF_905171775.1 of Rana temporaria. Lineage (NCBI taxonomy): Eukaryota > Metazoa > Chordata > Amphibia > Anura > Ranidae > Rana > Rana temporaria. The sequence goes on along the minus strand of NC_053498.1, from coordinate 21,732,164 downwards.
TCAATGTACTGACTATCAGCACAGACACCCCCCACCGATCGGCTCTCCCTGTCAGCATGAACCAAGGAATGTCATTAACCGGCACTTCCTGGTTCATGCAATGATCAGCTGTGATTGGTCACGGCTGATCACGTGGTAAGAAGTCTCTGTCAGAGGCTTCTTACCACAATCGGAGATGCGGGGTGTCAGACTGACACACAGCACCTCCAAGGGGTGCGCGCCGGCTTGTTATCCTGCTGGACGTCATATGATGTCCTGACCTCATGATGGGGGATTGGGGGGGATTTGTGCTGGGGGGGGGGGGCATTTTTTGGGGAGGGGGATTTGTGTTGAGAGGGGGAGGAGGAAAGAGGATTTGTGCTAGAAGGAGGGATTTGGGGGTTTGCACTAGAAAAGGTAATATGGTGGTGGTGGGTGGGGGGGTGGGGTATTTGTGCTAGGAGGGGACAATTTGAGGGAAGGAGATCTGTGCTGGGGGATTGGGAAGGGGAATTTGTTTGGGGGGGATTTGTGCTAGTAGGGAAATTTGAAGGGCATTTGTGCTAGGAGGGGACATTTGGGGGAGGGGGGATTGTGCTAGAGTGGGGGGTTGGGATTCTGAGTGGGGAGAGGATTTGTGCTCAGGGGGGGGGGGGGGGAATTGAGGGGGGGTAATTGTGCTGGGAGCATATACAGAAGGAGAGGATTTGAGCTGGGGGCATGTGGGAGGAGGGGGACTTTATGCTTAGTGGTAAGCATGCAGATTAGTGCTTGGTTTTTTTTTTGGGGGGGGGGGGGTTGCTGACACATAATTCTCATACATTTTGGTGGGGGGCGCAATATGTCATGTTCACCCTCGGCTCTAGATTACCTTTTCCTGACACAGGTTTCAGGAAATGCTGAGCTTCGGTCATTGAAAGAAATGAAATCCAATGAACGACAGGCCAGGAGCTGGGGGGGGGGGGGGGGCAAAGTGCTAGATAATGTTGGTTGTCCTCCAGCCAGGAAGGAAATTATTTATAATTTGTACTACCCTATTGTATATTGTGTCCGGGCTTCCCGCAGTTTGAAACCCGGACACATGATTCCAAACCCGAACTGTCCGGGTGAATTCCGGACAGGTGGCAACTCTTATGAACCTTGGTTACAAGACCACCCAGGCAGGTATAGGTTCAATGCAGGAAAGAGTTTCCGTAAGCCCCCACAGGCCTGGAGATATCAAATAATAACACAGGACACAAGCATGCTTTGTGGATCATAAGATATCTGCCTTTACTCGGGCTGAGCCCCTGAATATATACAGATTTAGAAGGACATAGGAGGGGTTTTCCCAAAAGGCATACGTGTAATTTCAAGAATACATTCAGGTTAATCATTTACCATTAGCTAGTACGTGTTATACAAGTTCAATTAATATATGGATGTGACCTAAAACATATGTTTTCTGTGTTTACACAAATGTTGTAGAACTATACTTAGTTTATCTTAAACAAACATGAGCCAGGGCAAAAGTCCATACATATGTTGATCATACATAAATAACTAGGTGAAAGGTGTCTTTAGATAATAAGAACCACGTAAACTTATGTGTAGGTTTTTTAACTTTTTCCTTAACCCATAACATGTCGTTTCTGAACTTAAAATGGAGGTTGTCAATGCTATGTTCTTAACAAATCCTCTCTTTTGAGACATAGTATGTCTCACAGTTATATAATCCTTCTTTTATCATAATACATACTCAGATAAATCCTATTCGCAGCAGCAGGATCAGGGGTTCGGGATGCCTTAACAATTATGCACATTATAAGCTTATAACAAGCATATAGGAACAAAACAAAAAGAATAATCATAATGATGGTTATGGCAGCACTTTTTAACCATGTCAGTATTCCTACTCCAGAACTTAAGTTTGCAAAAGGATCCCATGTCTTGGCAATATTTCTAGCTTCATCTTGTAATTTGCTTACTTCTTTTCGGTGTTGTGCAATTATATCATAATAATCTGGTACCTCAATACTTGTGTTATGGAACCAGGTACAACACTCATAATCTTCTGTATTTTCACATAACCCAGTTAAAGCAGCACTCATGCTTTATATGGCTAACTCATGTAATTCTAATTGTTTTCTAATTGCTCTAGTTTCTATATTTAATTTAGTAATATCATCAGAATTCTTTTCCATTATTTCATCAATAATTCCAGTATAATTATTCAACCTTTTCATTAAGTCTATTCCCCACCCACTCCATGAGGGAAACCATGCCCATGCCATATCCTTTTCTTGGAATAAATCCCGTCTTTCACGATGCTTAAGGGGGTATCTGGGATGCATACTGGCCTCTAATAGGTGTCTTCCCTTATCATCCCCCAACACACCCATTATAGGGATCAGTGATGCAAGGTAACACCATCCCTGAGGGTCCATGGGAATCCATGGATAACATGTTTTCCCACAACAGATATAAATACTGTTTCCTAAAGCTAGGGGTCGTTTGTTAAATATTGTCATCATTTCATCAGAAAGACTGGAAAAGGTTAAACTTGACAAAAATTGTCCTACTGTGGAAGTGGAACTAGAGTTAAGAAAGTCCATTAGAGTGGTGTTTAGGGCAGGTTCTGAAGTGTGAAAGAAAGGGCTTTCAATTGAACTCATTGAAAAGTTAATTTTAGCTTGTTGGCAAACTTCAGCTCCCTTTGTGGAGTTCCCCAACCTAAAACACCAGTCTGGGAAATAACTTCTACTAATAATTTGAAAAGTAAGGGTATTATTTGAAAGCGTTCTTATGACATTTGTAAGGATGAGAGGAGGTGTGCCATTAAGGAGGGGGGTGAAGTTTAGAGGTACTGCCATTAGGGGGATTCTAGCAGTGCTAGGATGGAGTTTACTACATATCCAACATTTTTCATATCCAGACTTCTGGGCATAGGCATATTTAAACTTCAATAATAACATTTTATCTGTAAAACTTTCTGAGTTTTCATTTCTCTTGTGTCTGTCATGTGTATTATTCATATTATTCTGTTGTGGAGTGTTAGAGGCTCCACAAATGCTCTTTATGTGTCCCAAATCTTCAGGATGATAAATACAGTTAGTTGTCAGCCAAATTGGCAGGAACACGATCAGGGCAGCCCAGAATAAGAGGCACAAGGCTTTCCCAGAAGTCTGTGGTGAAATAAGCAAAGTCATCTTCTTCAGAGACTTTTTTTCCACCTGCTTCACTCACTGTTCGAGGATTTGTATCACCTTCTTCACCTCCTTTATCTTTGGCTTGCTTCTTAGGTGTTTGGTTCACCTTCTTCACACGACTAGCATGGATCCAAGCCTGTTGTCCTTCTACCAGAATAGCTGTTCGGGTAACCGCGATCACTGTAGTCGGAGGTCCAAATGGATACTCTTCCTTCTTGGTACGCTTCAGTTGCTGGACCACTACGACATCTCCCACTTGAAAGGGATGAGTTGGTTTCTGTGAAGAAGATGGAGAGGTGCGAGCAACATTCCTTTCAACTTGATCTAAAGTTTCAATAAGTTTTTTTACATATTCTTCCTGAATAAGATCTAGGTCCCCTTTTTCTAACATAAGTGGCTGTCTGGCCCATGGGGTGGGGAATGGTCTACCCATTAAGACTTCAAAAGGAGAGTATCCTGTCTTTTTAGAGGGTGTCATTCTTACCTCGGCTAGTACAGATGGTAGGACCTTCTTCCAATTTGCATACGTACCTCCAGTGGCCTTCCTGATCTTATCTTTAAGGGTTCTGTTCATTCTCTCCACTATACCTGAGCTCTGGGGATGGTACGGAATATGAAACTTCCAGTCTATTTTCAGTGTCTTTACTAGATCTTGACAAACTTTGGCCACAAATGCAGGACCATTGTCTGAGTTGATCTGAAATGGGCATCCCCATCTGGGAATGATTTCCTGTGTGAGAATTTTTACTACTGTTTGTGCATCTTCCTTTGTTGTTACAAACACTTCTATCCATCTTGAAAACATGTCCACTATTACTAGCAAATATTCCTGTCTTTTACCTAGTTTGGGCATGTGTGTAAAATCAATTTGTAAATGAGTGAATGGTGTAGATGGATATATCAGATGTTCATGTTTTGCCTTGTGAGGGTTCCTGGGATTATTCCGAATGCATGTGATGCATCTGGAAACAAGTGCCTTAACGAGAGAGGGAAGACCTGGAATGAAAAAATCCTTATCCAAAAGTTCACATGTGACTTTCCACCCTCAGTGACCTATGCCATGGTATTGTGAAATAAAAATGGGTGCGCTGGCTACAGGGATACATGGTCTCCCCTCTTGGCAGACAAGGCCAGTTTCTGGGCTTGTCTGCACACCTATTTTATTCCATTGCTGGATGTCTTGGTCTGTGGCATATGCTTGGAGGTCATGCAATGTTTGATCTAGGAGTGGGATTTCAGGTGAGAGCAATGGCATTTGGATGTCTGCTGTCTGTGTGGATGCTGCTTCTCTTGCTGCTTTGTCAGCTAAGGCATTGCCTTTGGCTATGTCATCTTGTTGCCCTGTATGTGCCCTACAGTGTAGTGTGGTTGCATGTCCTAGAATGAATGATGTAGCCATTTCCACCACCATCACACAGGATACCAAAGCTCTGAGACACACCAGCATGCCCTGCACTGGCATAGGCACAACCCTTGGGGGAAAAACGATAGGGCGCAGTTTGCCTCCCATGTTTTTGCGCCAGGACTCCTGTCATGGTTGTACAGTTGTCCCTAGCAAATAGGTGTAACCCTTTGCTATACTCAGAGGCCAAGACCAGGAGCTGTTATCATAGTTTTGAGGTATACAAAAGCATTATACATGTCATACAATCTGGCATGTCAGTACCTGTGGTTTGTCTCAAAATGTTATCATAGTAGGAACAGTCAGGTATGCATTGGCGGCAGTCATGCCAATCATGCCAAGAAAGGACAGCATATCCTTCTTGGTCTGTGGGGGGGCTAGACCCATGGAGAGCCGCAGCTCGTGACTGACTTTCCTTTCACCTTTTGTGAGTACAAAACCAAGGTATACAACAGTTCCTGACACCATTGAAGTTTCTTTTTGGAAACTTTACGACCATTATCTGCCAACCAATGTAGCAGATCTGAACCATCCTCTTTTCAGGCTACCTGGCTTGGGTTACATATCAATCAACATATTGGAGTAGGACAGAACAATGGCAGGGAGTCCAGGACCGCAATGTGGCCTGGGGCACAACTGAGTAGACTACAGGAGTCCACATAACCCTGGGGCATTCTACACCATGTCATCTGGCAAAAAATAGTTTTTTTTTAAAAAAACAGAAAGCAAGGATTGGCTGTGTCTCCTCATCAACAAGGATGCTAAAAAATACATCTGATAAATAAATCACAGAAAAATACTCTGCATCGGGTGGTATGGAGGTTAGGAGTGATGGCACATCAGGCACTATGGGTGCAATGGGCACCACCAGGTTGTTTATAGCTCTGAGGTCTTGTACAAACCTGTAAGAGCCGTCTGGCTTTTTTATTGGGTTGATGGGGGTGTTGTAGGGTGACAGTGTCTCTTTAAGAATTCCTTGTTGCAGGAACCTCTCTTTGTTTTAGGGGGGCTAAATGTTTTACTTGTCCCAGTGTCTCCCTGTTCTTCCTCCTGCTCCCTTCTGGTTCAACTACCTCAACTCTGGCTTCCTGTCCGTGCCTCTGTAGGTGCTGTCTATCTTGTTGTAATGCGGGGGGGGGGGGGGCTGCCGCCGGGTCAGGGACAACTCTCTTTTTATTAGCTTCTTCTCTATGTTTTTGATCATAATCTTCCTTACTTAAACATTTGGTGGGCTTTTTCTGTTTCATATTTTCCCTTGGGAACCAATATGGGGCATATTTTAACCAATTCTCTGCTCCCTTTTCCATATAATCCATATCCCATTGAGGGTCCCCGGGGTACCAAGGGAAAGCTCTCTTATCTCCTAAACACAATCCTTTGACCATATCGATGTGGAATTCTGTATTGCTACCGTTTTTTTGGGGAACGGGTCTGTACTGTGTAAGGCTGTGGTCCATCGTGCTAAATTTGAAACCCATGGGTCTATAAGTTCATAATTAGTACCACAAATTCTAGCTACAAAATCCTTACATATTTCCCCTGGGTTGGGTGGAGGGGGAGGACCTTCTTTACCTTGTTTCTGACCCATATTGAAAGTGGGAGACGACTGACTTACCACACAGTCTTCTGATCCACACAACAAATGATTCTTATACTTTTAATAATACTTATACTTCTATGCGATAGAAAGAAAAAAGCAAAGATTTTGGGGCTGCCGGAGTCTATTTCCTCATTAACCACTCAATTTTCCTTCCCTAAAGGAATGTCTATGCAGTACTGCTTATCTTTTGTGGGTTTACCAAAAACCTTACTATGGGTTTACCCAAAACCCTTCTTCTATTAACCTCCTGGCATGGTTCTTATCCCCTACTAATTTTTTTTTATATGGTACAAAAAAGCTTTAATCAGAGCTGAGGCAAGAAAATATTTAGTCAAAGACAAAACAAGATTCCTACCTCAGTTAGATTTGCTTTTCCCGGACGAAGCCTCCAAATTCTTATGAACCTTGGTTACAAGACCACCCAGGCAGGTATAGGTTCAATGCAGGAAAGAGTTTCCGTAAGCCCCCACAGGCCTGGAGATATCAAATAATAACACAGGACACAAGCATGCTTTGTGGATCATAAGATATCTGCCTTTACTCGGGCTGAGCCCCTGAATATATACAGATTTAGAAGGACATAGGAGGGGTTTTCCCAAAAGGCATACGTGTAATTTCAAGAATACATTCAGGTTAATCATTTACCATTAGCTAGTACGTGTTATACAAGTTCAATTAATATATGGATGTGACCTAAAACATATGTTTTCTGTGTTTACACAAATGTTGTAGAACTATACTTAGTTTATCTTAAACAAACATGAGCCAGGGCAAAAGTCCATACATATGTTGATCATACATAAATAACTAGGTGAAAGGTGTCTTTAGATAATAAGAACCACGTAAACTTATGTGTAGGTTTTTTAACTTTTTCCTTAACCCATAACATGTCGTTTCTGAACTTAAAATGGAGGTTGTCAATGCTATGTTCTTAACAGCAACCCTATTGCTAACTGACCCATGCTTCTGTTTTTTTTCAGCACATTCGCTGCAGTGTTTATATTCTTTCAATACGGTCCCGGGAGCCCAAGGTTTGGTTGTGGAGATATCAAACTGTACATCCAGTCAAGATGCCTGCATAATGATCCTCTACAATATCGACAAAAGAAGTACGCATTCCTCCGCTTCCTCGTCATATTCCCTGAAACCTCCACACAGAACTTGGGGCCAGATTCACGTAGAATCGCGGCGGCGTAACGTATCCTAAATACGTTACACCGCCGCAATTTTTCATCGCAAGTGCCTGATTCACCAAGCACTTGCGATGAAAACCTACGCCGGCGGCCTCCGGCGTAAGGCGGGCCAATTAAAATGGGCGTGTGCCATTTAAATTAGGCGCGCTCCCGCGCCGGACCTACCGCGCATGCTCCGTTTCCGAACTCCCGCCGTGCTTTGCGCGCCGTGACGTCATTTTTTTGAACGGCGACGCGCGTAGCGTACTTCCGTATTCTCAGACGGCTTACGCAAACGACGTTGATTTTTAAATTTAGACGCGGGAACGACGGCCATACTTTAGACAGCAATACACTTGCTGACTAAAGTTAAGGCACCAAAAAAAAAGTGTAACTTTACGACGGGAAACTAGACTAGCGGCGACGTAGCGAACGCGAAAAACCGTTGTGGATCTGCCGTAACTCCTAATTTGCATACCCGACGCTGGTTTACGACGCAAACTCCCCCCAGCGGCGGCCGCGGTACTGCATCCTAAGATCCAACAGTGTAAAACAATTACACCTGTCGGATCTTAGGAATAGCTATGCGTAACTGATTCTATGAATCAGTCGCATAGATAGAAACAGAGATACGACGGCGTATCAGGAGAAACGCCGTCGTATCTCATTTGTGAATCTGGCCCTTGGTGGCCAAATTGATTTCACCATGAAATTAATCATTTCCTTTTCTGACACTTCATTTTATTTAGTCTCTAATTTTTATCATCCTCTCTGCTTTAGACAAAATCTTGTTCGGGGAAAATATACACACAGTTGTGCTCATAAGTTTACATACCCTGGCAGAATTTATGATTTCTTGGCCATTTTTTAGAGAATATGAATGACAACACAAAAACGTTTCTTTCACTCATGGTTAGTGTTTGGCTGAAGCCATTTATTATCAATCGACTGCGTTTAAAATCATAATCACAACAGAAACTACCCAAACGACCCTGATCAAAAGTTTACATACCCTGTTGATTTTGGCCTGATAACATGCACACAAGTTGACACAAAGGGGTTTGAATGGCTATTAAGGCCAGGTTCACACCTATGCGAATTGAGTGTGGCTTAAACCGCATCCAATACGCAGAACATTTCTAAATACAGTGGGCCAGATTCACAGAGAGATACGACGGTGTATCTCCTGATACGCCGTCGTATCTCTGACTTAGGCCGGTCGTATCTATGCGCCTGATTCATAGAATCAGTTACGCATAGATTTGGCTAAGATCCGACAGGTGTAACTGTGTTACACCGTCGGATCTTATTTGCAATCTAAAAATGGCGCGGGGGGCGTTCCCGCTGATTTACGTTGAGAAATATGTAAATCAGCGAGATACGCCAATTCACGAACGTACGCGGACCCGACGCAGTGTTGTTATGACGTTTCCGTAGCGGTTTTCCCGGCGTATACTTACCCCTGCTTCTATGAGGCGCAACCAATGTTAAGTTAAGCCGTCGTTCCCGCGTCGATTTTGAATTTTTTTACGTGGTTTGCGTACGCCGATTCAGAAACCCGCGCGTCGCAAGTTACGCTCAAGTCGAAACCACTGACGTCCTAGTGACGTCAGTGGGAGCAATGCACGCCGGGAAATTTCACGGACGCCGCATGCTCATTTAAATCGGCGCGGGAACGTGCCTGATTTAAATAGTACACTCCCCCTAGCCGCGGAATTTTAATTCCGCTGGGGGATTTGCGATACGCCGCCGCAAGTTTGGAGGTAAGTGGTTTGTGAATTACCCACTTGCCTCTCAAACTTGCGGCAGCGTATCTTAAATCAGATAGATCACGCGGATCTAAAGATCCGCTGATCTACCTGAATCTAGCCCATTGTTTTCAATGAGGCTGGTTCACATATGTGCGATGCATTCGCACTGCGCATTGCAGTAAAACCGTGTGCGTTTTTAAGGCATTGCGGTGCGGCTCAGGTGCGAATTCCATCCCATTATCTTCTATGGGTACGCAGCTGATTCGCAGATGTGTTCAGTTCTCTTCAGGAATTTCTCTCATTCAGCTCAATACACTTCTCCCCCACTCTCCTCTCACCCGAAACTTCTCCCAGGTCTCCAAATTCGCATCTAAAACGTTGCTAATCTGCTGAACACTTCTCTTATCTCTCTGCAGAGATAAGAGAGCTGATATTCGCACCGTACTAGTGTGATTTCGGCCTCAAGGTAATCATCCTCACCTGTGATCTGTTTGCTTGTAATTAGTGTGTGTGTATAAAAGATCAATGAGTTTCTGGACTCCAGACAGACCCTTGCATCTTTCATCCAGTGCTGCACTGACGTTTCTGGATTCTGAGTCATGGGGAAAGCAAAAGAATTGTCAAAAGGTTTTGCCGGAAAAGGTAGTAGAACTGTATAAAACAGGAAAGAGATATAAAAAGATATCCAGGGAATTGAGAATGCCAATCAGCAGTGTTCAAACTCTGATCAAGAAGTGGAAAATGAGGGGTTCTGTTGAAACCAAACCACGGTCAGGTAGACCAACTAAAATTTCAGCCACAACTGCCAGGAAAATTGTTCGGGATGCAAAAAAAAAAAACACAAATAACTTCAGGAGAAATACAGGACTCTCTGAAAACATGTGGTGTGGTTGTACAAGACGCACAATAAGGAGGCACTTGAAGAAAGACGGGCTGCATGGTCGAGTCGCCAGAAGAAAGCCATTACTACGCAAATGCCACAAAGTATCCCGCTTACAATACGCCAAACAGCTCAGAGACAAGACTCAAACCTTCTGGCACAAATTCATTTGTAGTGATGAGACCAAAATTGAGCTTTTTGGCCACAACCATAAACGCTACATTTGGAGAGGAGTCAACAAGGTCTATGATGAAAGGTACACCATCCCTACTGTGAAACACGGAGGTGGATCGCTGATGTTTGGGGGATGTGTGAGCTATAAAGGCATAGGAAATTTGTTCAAAATTGATCTCAAGATGAATGCAGTATGTTATCAAAAAATACTGGAGGAACATTTGCATCCATCGGCCAGGAAGCTGCGCATGGGACGTACTTGGACATTCCAACATGACAATGATATAAAACACAAGGCCAAGTTTTTGTGTTATCATTCATATTCTCTGAAAAATGGCCAAGAAATCTTGAATTCTGCCAGGGTAAGTAAAGTTATGAGCACAATTGTATATATCCTAGGAGGTTGTAAGACCGGGTACACATAGTTAGTCAGGTTGAAAAAAGACACAAGTCCATCCAGTTCAACCTCAAAAAAATAAACAAACAAAATAAAAAACACAATACAATCCCATACACCCAACTCCATACCCACAGTTGATCCAGAGGAAGGCAAAAAACCCCAGCAGAGCATGATCCAATTTGCTACAGCAGGGGAAAAAATTCCTTCCTGATCCCCGAGAGGCAATCGGATTTACCCTGGATCAACTTTACCTACAAATCTTAGTACTCAGTTATTTTATGTACATTTAGGAAAGAATCCAGGCCTTTCTTAAAGCAATCTACTGAGCTGGCCAGAACCACCTCTGGAGGGAGTCTGTTCCACATTTTCACAGCTCTTACTGTGAAAAAACCTTTCCGTATTTGGAGGTGAAATCTCTTTTCCTCTAGACGTAAAGAGTGCCCCCTTGTCCTCAGTGTTGACCGTAAAGTGAATAACTCAACACCAAGTACACTGTATGGACCTCTTATATATTTGTACATGTTGATCATATCCCCCCTAATTCTCCTCTTCTCAAGAGTGAATAGATTTAGTTCTTCTAATCTTTCCTCATAGCTGAGCTCCTCCATGCCTCTTATCAGTTTGGTTGCTCTTCTCTGCACTTTCTCCAGTTCTGGCATTCTGGCTTAGGCAGGAATGGCGGTGGGGGCGGGGCTAAAAAATTAAAATTGTTTAAAATATAATACAAAATCTGCAATTCAACATGCAACATGCATGCAACTCAGTGAAAATGTACTTTAAATCGTTTTAAAAGAAACACATGCTTGTTGTGTTGTGTAGGTGACAATAAATTGAATGGACATCTATTTCATACGCGATGTGCAGAGCAATCAGAGTGTAATATGGCAGGAAGCATGACTACAGCTGGATTCTACATATCCTTTAATAGCACCTGTTGTAATACAGATAAATGTGTCCCACCAAGGCCTCTCTGTGAGTATACTGAATATTTAGTTCATATGCGTTGACAACTGCCATCTGTATAAAGCCCAACTGAAGAAACATCGATATATACCATATTACCAAAAGTATTGGGACACCTGCCTTTACACGCACATGTAGCCGGATTCAGGTAGAGCGGCGTATGTTTAAGCCGGCGTAACGCATCCCATTTGCACTACGCCGACGTAACATAGTGAGGCAAGTACTGTATTCACAAAGCACTTGCCTCCTAAGTTACGTCGGCGTAGCGCAAATGGCCCGGCGTAACCCCGCCTAATTCAAAATAGGCATGTAGTGGGCAGGCTACATTTAAATTACCCGTGACCCCATGTAAATGAGGGCCGTTCGTACGGCGCTTGCGCGCGCATGCTCAGAATCACGTCGCAAATACTCCCTTTGTCACGATGTCGGCTCAATGCTTTCGACGTGAACGTAACCTACGCCCAGCCCCATTCACGTACGCTTACGCAAACAACGTAAAATACGATGGCTGTTCCGTCGTCCATACCTTGCATGGGCTGTGCCATCTTTTTGGTGGTTTATCTTTACGCCGGCGTATGTCTTACGTAAACGTTGTATCTTACTGCGACGGGCGTACGGACGTTCGTGAATCGGCGTATCTTGCTAATTTACATATTCTAGGCGTAAATCCACGTACACGCCCCTAGCGGCCAGCGTAAATATACAGCTAAGATACTATGGTGTAGGAGACTTACACTGGTCGTATCTTGGCAACAGAGAAGCGTATCTCAGTTTGAAGATACGACAGCGCGCATTCGGACTTACGACGGCGTATCTACTGATACGCCGTCGTAAGTCTTACTGAATCCGGCTAATGAACTTTAATGGCATCCCAGTCTTAGTCTGTAGGGTTCAATATTGAGTTGGCCCATCCTTTGCAGCTATAACAGCTCCAACTCTTGTGGGAAGGCCGTCCACAAGGTTTAGGAGTGTGTCTATGGGAATGCGGCAGGTCTCCCAATACTTTGTGTTATTTAGTATATATGCTGTAAACTTTGTACTAGCAACCTAATTTTTCATCCACATATTCCTGTTGCAACAAATGTGCAGGGGGTCTAAATATACTGCAACCCATTCTGTTATCGCTAGACGTTGGGCTCCAACAGTTTGTTCCTTCCTTAGCTGATTGGGCTTGTGAGATGGACAGGTTCGAACACCTGGAATGCATGATAGGGAAAAGAGAATAGCCGCTCCAGGTGGGAACCCAGATGAATATCCTCCGCTGCAGACAACTCAGGTGCAGGCAATGCACTTAGCAAAGCAGGAACAAAGATTTTCTCTGGACAGCCGCACTCTGAACAAATTGTAGCCTTTATTAAAAGAAGGACAGCACTACGAGTCACAGCAAAATAAAACAAAACCTGACTGCTGACGCGTTTCGCACTGAAACTAGTGCTTAGTCATAGCTAAAAAATACAACAAATGATATCAAATATATATACAACCTTAAGGTTACAATTTGTTCACAGTGCGGCTGTCCAGAGACAATCTTTGTTCCTGGAATGCATGATAGCCTGGGAGAATAATACCGTATTTATCTTGCTATAACGCGCCCCGGCGTATAGCGCGCACCCCCGAACTTGAAGGAAAGATTCCTGGGAAAAAAAATACTTACAGTTTGGATGCCCCTCGTGGGTGTCTTGCCCGTCGTCCATCGCGTCCATCGGCAGCCTCGTCCGGTCCGGCGTCCTTCTGCGGCCATCGTGGTGTCCTCCCCGCTTCCCGCACTGTGTTTGAACCACTCTGCCGACATATACCGAGCGCAGTACACTCGGGTATAGTCGGGCAGGCTCGGCTCCTCTCGCGTAAAGGACGTACAGGACGCACAGGACGTGACCGCGAGAGGAGCCGAGCATGCCCGACTATACCCGAGTGTACTGCGCTCGGTATATGTCAGCGCAGTGGTTCAAACACAGTGCGGGAAGCGGGTATCAGCGTATATCATGCACCCACGATTTTGCCCTGATTTTCAGGGCAAGAAAGTGCGCGATATACGCCGATAAATACGGTAAGTACAAAACAGATTACAGCAAACATATAATTTTGTATGCATATTGTATGGACTCTGACCTGGTTCCTTGGGCGGAGGCACCCCCCCCCTCATTACCTCTTATTAGTGGCCACCATGCATAGGAGGAATCCCTTGAGTTCTCCCACAGAGGGGAGTTTGTCACCCATGGTTGAGACGAACGATCTTTCATTCCATTACTAGGGTAGGACCCACTAATTTTGGGGTACTTTGACGCAGTAAGTGTGACCAAACCCCCATATTTTTTTGAATATGTTCACTTGTTTTTAACTCAAGGTGAGCAGATTTTTAAAATAAAATCCGGGGACATATTTTATTTTTTATTTTTACTAGTAATGGCGGCAATTAGCGATTCAATGCCCGTCGCCGCTTACTCTCCAGGCCCCGACTACTACTGGGTGGGGAGCGGAGGAAGATTAAATTACATAAAAAAAAATATTGCATTTTAGTCTAAATATGAGATGTGAGGTCTTTTTGACCCCAGATCTCATATTTAAGAGGACCTGTCGTGCATTTTTCTATTACAGGGGATGTTTACATTCCTTGTAATAGGAATAAAAGCAAACAAAAAACAGTGTAAAAAAAAATGATGTAAAATAATAAAAAAAAATCTCCCGACACATACGCGAGCAGCACCCAAATGTGAAAACGGTGTTCAAACCACACATGTGAGGCATCACCACGATTGTTGGAGCGAGAGCAATAATTCTAGCCCTAGACCTCCTCTGTAACTCAAAAACATGCAACCTGTAGAATTTTCTTATACGTCACCTATGGAGATTTTTAAGGGTTTGTCTCCATTCCATGAGCGGATGCAACTTTGAAGCGTGACATGTTGGGTATCAATTTACTCGGCGTAACATTATCTTTCACAGTATAAAAGAAAATTGGGCTACCTTTACTGTTGTCTTATTTTTTTTAAACAAAAAAAGTTTTTTTTTTCCAAAAAAAAAGTGGCTTGTAAGACCTCAGAGCAACAACGGTGTGACAAAAAGTATTGCAACGACCCCTATTTTATTTTCTAGGGTGTTAGAAAAAATATATAATGTTTGGGGGTTCTAAGTAATTTTATAGCAATTTTTTTTTAACTTGTAAACACCAAACCTCCCATATATGTTTTTTTTACCAAAAAAAAAAAAATTATACTCACCAGAAAGGGCTGTTGCTATGCGGAAGTATCTCTTCTGCCTCTTCCTCCACCGCGGTCCTCTTCTTCTTCTTCATCCTGCGTTACGGTGTCTTTCGGTGAATGGGGCACGCCGATCATCTCTCATTGGCCGCACAGATCGCATCGCAAACGGCCACTCCGATTGGCCATTCGCGGCGATCTGTAATTGGCTGTGTCCAAGGGACACGGCCAACACAGAGTTTCCCCGCTGCGCGCTCTGGAGCGCGCGCGGGGAACGCCCAAAGGGGCGGACGTCAATTGACGTCCTGTTGGATTTTGGGATCCGCGCTGTAGCCGTCATTTGACTATAGCGCGGGTCCCAGGAGGTTAAAGAGGAACAGGTAATATAACCACCCAGGTGTACTCTTAGGTAATGCAGGATAACTGTCAGTGACCCGTCAGATCTGAGGGACATTCAATGATTACACATGAATAGTTGCTGTGTGTTATCAAGAAGTGTCTAGTTTATTGAACACAGATACAGAGTATTTATTCAGTTGTAAAAACGATAAAGTGGGGGCTAAGAGGGAGCTATTATAATACGTACAAATGTTATCAGGAAAAAGACACAAGACATCTTTAGCAAAACACCTGTTTCCAGCCTGATAATGCATGTTCCTGTTACACACGTTACAATTAGAACAGGAAATATATTCTAAGACTTCGGCCTAACCGCAGGACATAAGATAAAATGTAAAAGAGAAAAAATGTAAAGATAAGAAATATCTATATTCTAAAATGGTGCATGTCTTCTTAAAATGGAGGAGCTGTAGTTTTTTACATTCCCCACCCAACCCTTTTTCCAAAACGCACTTACAGGGCAACCACATGGAACTGCATGGTGCTACGGCACCATGTGGTTAACTGCACATGAAAAGGCACTGCGTTTTCCAATGCATGGGGATGCCATGAAGAATTACACTGTATTTAGCTACGGCAAAGCCAGGTCCAGACTTTATTTTAAATAATATATACAAGACTTTAATTAGGTATATCCAAAATATTTTTTTTGTTTGCTTTAGAAAAAAAAAATGTTGTGCCCCATTAGGGCAATTTTCCCTTATTTCCCTTGTCAGACACAGCAAGAAGGGAGGGGAAATCTTAAAAATAAGGGGACATCTATGCTTATCAGAACAGGTGATCTCTGTTTTGATGATAATTGTGTAATTCCCATCACAAGACAATACTTACTAGGACAAATTTCTGAGGCTCTCCGGCACCCCCCAACTCTGGCCACATGCGGTATTGCATGCCGTAGAAGTCAATGCGGAACAAATTATCTTTGTTTCCATTGACTTTTATGTGGAAACTCGCTTTGATATGCAAGTGCTTTGGATTACAGGCATTCTCCTGGAACGAATTATGCTCGTAATCCAAGGTTCCACTGTACTTACTATTCTCATAAGTATTTACGCCTGTAAATTTGCATGGTCTGTACATATTAATGACTTTGTCTCATGGACTTTTGTAGTACAGGAGAGGTCACTGATAAAAAATGGGGTCACTTGTCCCGCCTGCCATGTGGAAAAGCAAGATCCCTGCGTCCCGGAGAGAGCCATGGCCTGTACAGGTGAAGAAACTCATTGTGTCTTCCAAACTTCAACCATGTATAGAGGTAAATAAACCCAGCTGGCAACATTCCATGTTAGTAAACCTGTCACAAACCAACACATTTCAAATTAAGAGAGGCCTGGAGCGAGTGGATTGGAAAGGAGATAGCAGAGGGCCAGCATGACAGGAGTGATAAGGGACAGCAGTGGTTAGGGAAGTTAGTTTGGAAAGTTGTGGGTATTAAGGGATTGGAGGAAAAGTTGTGGAGAGGAGGGGTTTTGTTTATTTAAGGGACAGGCGGGGTGACCCGGTAAACACAGCAGGGGAATCAGTTAGAGGAGAGGTTTCTTGCCCGCCCTCCCTGGGTTTCGTAAAACTTTTCTTTCTTTCAGGTGTTGTTACAGTACACGTCATGGCAGCGGACGGTTGGCGGTGGTGGTCTTTGATGGTGGTAACTATCCTATGAGGTGGAAGTGTGGGGGACTCATCCGTGGTATGGTCCCCCTGGTGTGTGCAGTTAACAAGGGTTAGCTGAAGATGGTAATGGTGGCACTGCGGGTAACAGGTTGTCTCAAAGCTGGTGTTATTTCGACTGGAGGCCTAGTACGGTAAAAGGCCCTCAGTGAAGAAGTGAAAATTATTATGTTGGGAAGTGCCGTCAAAGACCACCGGGGGGAGCATCTGATATCTGAGTTTTTGTTATGGTTAAAATATGGTTAAAATATGTTATATATATATTTAATATTTATGAATAAAGAAGGTTGCCGTTGGCCAGTTTTACTCCATCTCAAGTGTGGTCTTGTTATTATAGGTAAGGTTAAGTGGGGGTTTAAGGTTGGAGTAAGTAAATATGGTGGCAGTCAAGCTATGGGATGTACATCTTATCTACCCTGGTCAAGAAAATGCGTTGCTAAACAGCCATAAAAATAAACATGTTCGTCAAGCTTGGTCTTTTAGAACTCATGCAGTTTTGTTCCAAAGTCTTTTTTTTTTTTTAAGTTTGGTTCTGTATGGTGTTTTGTTTATTTCAAATTCAATAGTTGAAGTCTTACTCCAGCCAAACTTTTTTTCTTAGGCCTCGTACACACGACCGAGTTTCTCGGCAAAAACCAGCAAGAAACTTGCTGGTATTTTTTTTTTGCCGAGGAAACCAGTCGTGTGTACACTTTTCGATGAGGAAACTGTCGAGGATCTCGTCGAGCCAAAAAGAGAGCATGTCTTCTTTTTCCTCTACGGGAATGGAGAAATTTGGCTCGCTGAGATTCTCGACAGCCTAACAAGGAACTCGACGAGCAAAACTATGTGTTTCGCCCGTCGAGTTTCTCGGTCGTGTGTACAAGGCTTCAGATTTGGGTAGGGTGGAGCAGGTTTAAAGGCTGTGTAAACCACAACAACCCCAAAACCTTGTGGCCTGCTAAATATACCGCTGAAAGTGTTTTGTTATATCTGTTTCATAAGTGCAAAAAAAATGTAGATTTTGCCCAAAAAAACTTGTGAGTTAATAAGAAGGAGGGGGAGTCGTTATGGAGATGAGGAGGGGGAGGAGATAAGGGGGTTATGTAAATGGAAAAAAGAGAGAGAAGATGAGAATGAGTTATGTATGTTTATCTTGTGTCATGGATTTTAAACTACCTGTGTCAGATAGGGTGATCAGCAATAGACATGTGCACTGCCAAAAAAATGTGTTTGTTTTCATTTCAATCCTTTTTTTTTATTTCTTTTTTTCGGGTCATTCGTCGTGATCACCATTCGTACATTGCTAAATTCATACATTCGTACATTGGTAAATTCATACATTCGTACATTGGTAAATTCATACATTCGTACATTGGTAAATTCGTACATTCGTAAATTAGAAAATTTCGAGATTTGGAAATTCGAAAATCCAAAAACCCAAAAGCCACATATAAACAAATGGAACGTAACAAATAAATAATAAATAATAATAATACGTTTATTATTGTTATTTATTATTATTATTATTAATTCATTACGTTCCATTCGTTTAGATACCGAATTCGTTATTATGGATAATTAGTAACTTTGGATAAATTTGTATTCATTACGTTGACTAGCAGCCAAATTTGAAAGGAAATTCCAATACCTATAATTTAATAGTTAGTAATAGTTAAGTTATTATTAGTTAGTTATTATTTCAGATTTTCAAATTGTGGGGTTTTATTAATTTTCTGATTTTTGAATTTCCAAATTTCCGACCAAAATTTTTTTTTATTGCTATTATTGTTATTTATTATTATTAATTCATTACGTTCCATTCGTTTACGTACGGCATTCGTTGTTTCGGATAATTCGTAACTTCAGATACATTTGTATTCATTACATTCACTAACAGCCAAATTTGAAAGAAAATTCCAATAACTATAATTTTTTTAACAGGAGAAACCAAAAACTATAATTTAATAGTTAGTAATAGTTAAGTTATTATTCGTTAACTTTTATTTCATATTTCTGAATTTTTTAATTTCCGAATTTACAAATTTACAAATTTACGAATTTACTAATGTATGAACGTGCAAATTTATGAATTTACGAATGTATGGATGTACGAATTTACGAATGTATGGATGTATGAACGTACAAATTTATGACTTTACGAATGTACGACCGTACAAATTTATGAATTTACGAATGTACGAATTTACAAATTTACGGATGTACGGATTTACAAATGTACGGATGTACAAACGTTCAAATTTATGAATCTACGAATGTACGGATGTACAAATTTATGAATGTACTACTGTACGAACGTACAAATTTATAAATCTACAAATGTGCGGATGTACGAACGTACAAATTTTTGAATCTACGAATGTACGGATGTACGAATTTACAAATGTACTACTGTACGAACGTGGTGGTTCGCTCTCCCTTTCTTTTTACTGTCTACTACACCACTGATTTCAGCTACTAGACAGAGTCTTTCCATCTTCAGAAGTTTCCTGATGACTCTGCGGTAGTGAGATTTATCTGGGATGGGGAAGAAATTGAGTATAGGACTGTGGTGGAGAACTTTGTCTCATGGTGTGAAGCTAACCATTTGTATCGAAATGTGACAAAGACAAAGGAGCTGGTTGTGGATTGCAGAAAGAGGACGCAACCAGGGACCCCAATCTCTGATTAAGTGGATGTGGAGGTAGTAGAGAGTAACATGTATCTAGGGGGTACACACAGATAATAAACTGGACTGGAGCAAGAACATTGAGGTGTATATGTATATATCACATACACACATTCCGATTTTTTTCTATTTTTCAGCTTATAAAGTATATTCATATGGTTGTGCAACACAGAACATTTTCAAGAACAATGGAGAATTTGTGAATTCATTCAGCTTACTTACTAAATTTGTAATACAAGAAATCAGCAGCAAACATCAGCTGCCTGTGGGTGAGTGTAAACTATTGTATTGTGTTGTCTTACATAATAGGTAAAGCTGCAGATGCTGGCTATGACAAATGATACATATATTTATATTGCATATACAGTACTGTGCAAAAGTTTTAGGCATTTTTTGTTGACTTTCACCCCATGAGTAGGGATGAGCCGCACACCCCCCCATTCGGTTTGCACCAGAACCTTCGAATGGACCGAACTTTCGCGCGAACATTTAGAACCCCATTGACGTCTATGGGACTCGAACGTTCGAATTCAAAAGTGCTCATTTTAAAGCCTAATATGCAATTTATTGTTGTAAAACGTCTTTGAGAACCCGGGTCTTGCCCCAGGGAACATGTATCAATGGAAGAAAAGTTTTAAAAAACAGTTTTTTTCAGGAGCAGTGATTTTAATGATGCTTAAATAAAAAATAAAAAAAAATAATGAAAAATTCCTTTAAATATTGTACCTGCTGGGTGTCTATAGTATGCCTGTGAAAACGTCTTTGAGAACCCGGGTCTTGCCCCAGGGAACATGTATCAATGGAAAAAAAGTTTTAAAAACGGTTGTTTTTTTCAGGAGGCATGAAAAACGACCGTTTTTAAAACATTTTTTTCATTGATACATGTTCCCTCGGGCAAGACCCAGGTTTTCAAAGATGTTTTCACAGGCATACTATAGACACCCAGCAGGTACAATATTTAAAGTTTTTTCCATATTTTTTTTATTTTTTTTTTAAATTTAAGCATCATTAAAATCACTGCTCCTGAATCTTTAGGTGAAAACTACAGAGCACACGGCCAGTACACACCAAGTAGCTTTAGGTGCAAACTACAGAGGACACAGGCAATAAACCATGTAAGAATACTGCAGCTAGCACAATCACCTGCCTGCCAGTAAATTAGGAAGAACTGATCTAGCTAAACTATACAGTGTATAAATATATGTACAACACCTGGGATGTATATATATCCTCTACACACTGTACCATTAACTGACTAGCCTGCCTGCTCTATCTACCTGCTAAAAATCACACTCTCTCTGTCCTCTCAACCACCGCAACACACTACACAAAGCCGACCTGCAGGCGGCCTTTTATAGTGTGGGGCGTGTACTAAACCCCCTGAGCCATAATTGGCCAAAGCCACCCTGGCTTTGGCCAATTATGGCTCTCCGTTTTTTGCAAGCTGTGATTTGCCAAGCATGCGGGTCATAGTGCATGCTTGGCCAATCATCAGCCAGCGATGCCGCAGTGAATTATGGTCTGTGAAACGTAACTCAAATTTGGCGCGAACGACCCGTTTTGTTTGTTTTTCGACGAACGATCGAACATACGAAGCTCATCCCTACCCATGAGTAAATATACATATAGTGTACATATAGTATATATAAACTGAGTAAACTTAAAAGTTTTGAAAAAAAAGAAAAGAAAAATCCAAAAGGTGATACATTTACATTTTCGTTGACTTTTCACTCCAAATTATATTGAGTTAGCCAACAAAAGACAAAATAGGGCCATAGCTGATGTTTTGTGGGCACTTGGGCATTTCACTTACCTATATGGCCAAAACGATCTGGATACACCTCCAAATTATTGAGTTCAGGTGTTTCCAGTCTAAGGTACTGGAAATGCTCCAGCACACGAATACATTTTAGATAATTGTGCTCTTCTAACCTTGTAGCAACAGTTTTGGAAGGTCCCTTTTCTGTTCTACCATCACTTTGCCCCTGTGCAGTGTCGAGACAAGGTCATCTAGAGCCCAGGACAAACATGACAAATTCCGACCCCCAATATGTATGAGAATTATGTGTAAGCGAAAACCCCCTTGCCCCTAATCTGCATGTTAACCCCCTAAGCACCTGGCTCAAATCCTCTCTTCACATATTCCAGAGCTCAAATCCCCCCCTCCCCAATAAAATCTTCCACCTCCAAGCATAAATCCCACCCCTCTAAATCCCCCTTCCAGCACAAATTCCCCTCCACCGATCCCCCATCCTAGCACAACACCCCCCCCCTCCCCACACACACACAGATTACCCCTCTTAGCACAATTCCCCACCAATCATCCCTACTATCACGAATACCCCCCACAAATCCTCTTCTCCCATCCCCCTATTCAACACAAATCCCCCCAAATCCCCACTCCTAGTACACCTCCCCAAATTTTTTCTCCTAGAACAATTCTTATCCTGTACTTCCCCCCCAAATTACCCTTCTCAACACAAATACCCTTCCCATCAGTCTTTTTGTGTTAAGCACAAATTTCTGATAATTTTATGTCGAGGACTAAAAAGATAGAACCATGCCAATGATGCAGCAGAAACATATAGAGTAGCACAGTTAGGAAGGTTTGTGGTCGGGGATGATATAAAAGTCAAAATTAGAAGTGGCGCCCCCCCCCCCCCCAGTTGCGGAATGCGGTGGCCTGCATACCGGAAGCAGTGCGGACGCTTTATGGGGGGCGCTAGACTAATTTGCCTCTCAGCCCAGTCCACCCCAAAAGACTGGCGCTACACTAACAGTGTAGCACAAGCCGTCTGGGATTCTTTCTGTGCTGCCCACATGCAAAGTGCTGCCCTAGGACTTGTTGGCCTAGGCCAGGATACAGCGTTGACTGGCAGTATTAAGACCTAGGAAACAGCAAGGAAGCCTTTTAATTGTTGGGGTTGTTATAAATGAGTAGCTGGGAGGATTCCACAGAGTCCACAAATTTTATCCAACAAGCCCAAATTTTGTCAAATTTAGATGGGGTCTCTCTGGCCTAATGAACGAGGGTCCTCCATCTCTGCTATTTTCTTAACACAATAAATCCATTCAGCAATGGTTAGGGGGGGTTTCCTTCCAGTATATAGGAATGCACATTTTTACCACGTTGATTAGATGGAGAAGTAGACACCTCCAGTATTGCGCTTGAGGTAGAGACGTGTTATGTAGGAGGTATTGCCAGGGCTGGGATAAGGGGTGGGCAGGAGGGGTGGCTGCCCTGGGCAGTGTGTTATTATATGAGTTGGGGGGGCACCATGAGGAGATTGGGGAGGGGGGTCAGGGGGTAAGAATTGTTCCAGAAGAGGAAATTTGTGGAGGTGTGATAGGAGCAGTGATTTGGGGGGGATGGGTGAAGGGGGATTTGAGCTGGAAGGGATGGGGGGGCAAAGATGTGTGCAAGGAGGGGGGAATTCAGAAGGGGGTGGATTTGTACTGGGAGGAAGGGGAGCTTTATGTTTAGGGGGAACATGCAGGTTAGTGCTTGATTTTTTTTAGGGGGGGGGGATTTTTGTTGACACATAGTCATACATCTTGGGGGGCACGATTTTGGCATGTTCGCCCTGGGCTCTACATGACCTTTTACCTTCACTGGGTATTGGGCATGGGTCTTCTGGTGAGTAGGTTGTGATGTTAAAAAAGAGGAGATATACCTCTATCCAGAAAGGTCGTAAACTGTATCTGGACATATGTGAAGGAGTGAGCCAGTTTCTTTAGTGCATCGCCAGCACAGTGGGAGTCATTTGAATTGTTCTTTAAACAAAGTTATAGAAAGAGAAATCATTCTGCACCAAGTATTTTTTAATAAGATTTTGCATGGGAAAATATTTTATTTTTGACATTGCAGGAAGCTTCTTGTGGTGCCATGAGTGCCAAGATGCTCAATCTTCTTTTTGTGCCA
Organism: Rana temporaria; assembly: GCF_905171775.1. NCBI lineage: Eukaryota > Metazoa > Chordata > Amphibia > Anura > Ranidae > Rana > Rana temporaria. The sequence continues at coordinate 21,708,804 of NC_053498.1, read as the reverse complement.
AGTATCAGGTTTTGTGTCAACCAGATAATGATGTGTGCCTTTCAGAACTGAGAAGGATGACAGAAGGTAAGCTACTCAAGATTGTTTCTGGAGATGAATGGACATTCTACATTTTTGAAAATTTTGAGAGCAGAATACCTGATCTCAAATGGTTTACATTCTGATGAAGGATATAACATATTGCTAGGTTGAATTAGATGGACTTCTGTCGTTTTTCAACCTAACTATGTAAATACACCTTGAAAATTTGCCAAGTAAGCCAAACAATATATGAACTAAAATTTGTGTGAAGCAAGTTTTGGAATTATGGAATACACCCGATCTGAAAATCCGACAAGAAAACCGTGGATTTTTTTTCCGACGGAATCTTGGGTCACACCAAATTCCGACTGTCAAGAACGTGGTGAAGTACAACACTACGACGAGCCGAGCAAAATTAAGTTTAATGCTTCCGAGCATGCGTCAGCTTGATTCCGAGCATGCATGGTTTTTGGTGCGTCGGAATTGCATACAGACAATCGGATTTTCCTCCAAGAACTTTTCTTGTTGGAAAATTTGAGAACTAGCTCTCAAATTTTTCTTAGCGGAAATTCCGACAGAAAAATTCCGATGAAGCCTACACACGGTTGGAATTTCACATCAGACTTTTCTTGTCGGAATTTCCGACCGTGTGTACGCGGCATTAGAATTCCAGTTTTCCCATTTACGCTCAAATATATGCATGGTATCAAATATAGTGTGATGAATTCTCTTTATCAGCTTAATGGCTTCCATCTTTGTGTTAAGCCTCGTACACACGACCGAGGAACTCGACGGGCGAAACACATCGTTTTCCTCGTCGAGTTCCTTGTTAGGCTGTCGAGGAACTCGACAAGGCAAGTTTCTCCATTCCCGTCGAGGAAATAGAGAACTTGCTCTCTTTTTGGCTCGACGGGATCCTCGACAGTTTCCTCGTCGAAAAATGTACACACGACCGGTTTCCTTGGCAAAAAAAAAATCCCAGCAAGTTTCTTGCTGGTATTTGCCGAGAAACTCGGTCGTGTGTACGAGGCTTAACTTGGGACCAGGAAGCCGAGGAAGAGCACCAATTGAGGGTTAAAGACCTGCCCAATGATTGTCAATAAAAAGAGTATGCGTAAGTCTCAGATCAGGGTTTGACACCTATGGGATTGTAGTAAAAAAGAGACACATGGGGACTCAAGGGGCGTTTTAAGCCTCTAATTTGGGACACCTTGATGGCTGCTTTTGGCAGATGGGCCAAAGGGCCTTAAAGCTCTAAAATGTTTTGAGAAAAGTACCTTGATCTGTGCAGCCCCTAAAGCATGTGTCACCCACCCCAGGGATAAGGTACCATCTTGTATGTCATTTCACCACCATTTCTTTAATATCTATTGATTGAGTGCTTTTGTGCATCAATAGCATCTCAATGAACCACCAAGGAGGATTTATCTATGGAATGTATCCCTTTAATATTCCTTTAATAAAACTATATAGGGTAGAAATAATACCCTTATCTCTGGAGGAATTAAAGGAGAGGTACAGCCAAAGCTGTACTTCTCCTGTGGATCACAGGAGTGCAGTTCATTCTGTACTCCTACTGTGACCCATTTTTAGCAGACAGCTAGCTGAAGTCCGCTATCTGCTGAGGTTAAAGAGACGGTCCAGACTTTGCGATCTGCCTAAACCGATACCCGGCTTAGCCTCCCATAAGCGCGTCACCAGTTTTCCGTAAATAGCCGACCTGCGAGTCGGCTCTATATGGCGCCTGCGCAGTCAGCTCTACACAGCGGGCGCAGGCGCCTTATAGCGCCGTATAGAGCCGACTCGCAGGTCGGCTATTTACGGAAAACTGGTGACGTGCCTTATGGGAAGTTTTTCACGAGACGTCAATCATCTAACCTCTGAATAGGAACACCCAGTCCCACGGGAATCAGAACCCGGAAGCCAGGGGGAAAATAACAATGTAACGGTATGTACGGCGAAAAAAAAGAAAATACCAGCATACTGTACATGTCGGTAGTATGCTGGATGTAATGTTATATAATTGTTTTAGGGTGAACATCCACTTTAAGGAAGGGTGGGCTCCCACCAGGCTCATCTGCTCTCTGCCTATCCATTATAATGCATGTGCTTCCACTGTGGAGGCTCTTAAAATTTAGAGTTAGGACTACAGAATACTGGGGTGCCTTAAAGGGGCTTTGCAGCTTATGCATGTATTTTCAAATGTGCAAACTAAACCCCTATTTTTAGCCCATACTGTCAGAAATGATAATTTGGTTGTTTGGTTGTGGCCATTTGTTTGTATTGCATTGAGGGTTACAAGAAGGGTAATTGTTAGGGTTACAGGGAGGGTTAGTTAGTGTGAGGTTGACCCTTGGGCAGGGTATTGCTCTCCATGATGAGAGTTATGCACCAACCCACCTGATCCAATGCAGGACCCATGCGTGAGGATGGAGGTCATCCTGTCACTCGATTGCTTATCAAAGGTTAGTCTTAAAACTGGGAATTCCATGGTCTTGTTTTTCATTCTTCAGATCCAAGCCGGAAACTAACAATGCAAACGATCAGAAGATGTGGAAATTCCGATGAATGTAATATAGATGGCACCCTAACTGGTCGAGGCAAAACATTAACCATAAAAACATCTTGCTGCGAAACAGACATGTGTAACCCCCCAGAAGCTTCATGTAAGAGATAATTTCTTTACATCATTTTATCGTCTATGATTAAAACAGTAGCTTAGTTCCAAAATGTCCTCATTACATTGTCCCTCTTCTGGGGCTTACTCCCTCTGCCCCTCTTTCTTCCCCAGATGGCCCTCTTTTAATGTTTTAACAAATACAATCTTCTCTTAATGTTTAAAGTCTAATCAAAAAGGTAAAGAAATCTATTTCTGACTATAAATAATAAGTGATTATTCCAGCAAGATATTGTAAATCCGGTCTATTACTACCCCACTGACCCCTTTACACTGCCCTGCTGGCTTCAGACCTTTGCCTCGCTGACCCCTGTACACTGCCCTGCTGACTTTAGACTTTTGCCTGGCTGACCCTTGTACACTGACCCATTGACCCCTATACACTGCCCCACTGACCCATGTACTCTGCCCGGCTGACCCCAGTTGTCTGCCTTCCAGCCCCTGCACACTACCCTACTTACTCCATTTCTCTGCCCTGCTGACTCCATCCTCCACCCAGATGAGCACTGTCCTATGCCCTGCTGACCCCTTTACCCTGCACTGCTGAACCATGTTAGCTATTAGGAATGTAATTGCAATTGTAAAAAAATATATATATAAATGTAGGTAATTGAAATCATCAACGATCAAAAATAATAAAAATATATATAACAATAGTGCATCAACACAAGTGCAGTGCTTAATATTGTCTCTTGTAAATAGTCCCAATTTGTGCGTTACAGTGAATCTGATATCAAAATCTTCTTATCAACTGTATTCTTGCTTAAGGTGATATCTTTCCGCCACCAAACATTAATATCTTCTGTCACCCAAAAGTGCTCAAACATATGAATGCGCTTACCAGAAATATCTGACTTCTTTATTGAAAAAGAGAGTCAGATATGGCTTTAGCAGGATTGTGCCTGCACACATGCTGGATTGACAGGAATGCTCTCAAATACCTCACTCTCAGCATCCCAGGATATATAAAAAGCCCATAGCATAATACTGTTTTTTATTTAAAAGTATAAGAAAAAGCTGCCAAGTGGCCTCTTACATTAAAAAGTGCCTCCCGGCACTGGGGCTGCAGATATATCACCGATACTGGCGGTTTCACTTTACTCCCACCTTTGTGGTTTGGCGTGCGTTCCGCTGGGTACTGCCAGCTCCTACAGTGTCGGAGAGGACGTCAGGCTATCACGTGACCAGGTACCGCCACCAACGTACATTTTGTTGTTTTACGTCTTCAGGGGCCCCCTGAGGTAAACCAACAAAACGTACATCGGCGGAGGTACCTGGTCACGTGATAGCCTGACGTCCTCATTGCCCAGTGCACCCATAATCAGACATACCCTCTGTCCTGATGTACTGATTGGATCTGTTAATATGGAAATTGAAGTGCTACACAATTACTAAGAGGTCCAGATACAACTTTATTCCAATAAAATTCAGGCAGACAATCCAAAAATTGGCAAAAGCATTTTGGGGGTTCACAACTGCCCCCTTCATCAGGACATAATTGACAACAAACAGAATGGACTAGAAGTGAACTGGACCTTTAACGCTATTGTTTTCCAGGGTGATTGTAAGGACAGGCCTTGTCTGCAGTTTGTTTGGAAGTAACCTGGATGAAGGTGGAGTCCTTAGACCACCAAATCACGTTGGATACTTTTTGAGTTATCCTCCAGACTTTTATTGGAATAATGTTGTATCTGGACCTCTTAGCAGTGTGTGGGGAGGTGCAGCGTGGTGCAGCAGCAGTGATTACACAGACCCTGGTTGTATTAATGCAGAATTCAGTCATTTACAACAGACCTGGTAACTGACCAGGAACACTTATGGCGTATAACAGTAATGTGTAGCAGAGCATGTCTCAGATGTGCTATCAGCATCTGTCTTGAGGGGCGTCTTGAGGGGCGGAATGCAGCCTGGCTGGTACAAAAATCGGGAGGGCTTCAGGTAGCAAGGCATGTCCCTATCCTTTTCCTACTCATCAGAAACCTCTCCCTGCCGCTAATCACTGTCGCTGTCAAACAGGTGACCTATCCCTACACTACCCACATGTGAAATGAGCACCAAGCCTGGAAGCCAGGGCTTTAAAATAGGCTCTGTGAGCCATGATCTCTGCATGTACCACTCAGGCTCGGTTAATGTGGGGTGTGAGTTCCTCCGCATCTACTGCTGGCAGTGTTGGCTGGGGATGGAGCCCGTCCTGGCTCCTACAATGGCTCAAGAAAGAAAACGGGTGATCCCTAATGCCGCACATCCACAAAATCCTGTAGAGGTAGACAGAGTGGCAACCTCGGCCTGGACTTCTATCAGGCCATGCCCCCGAATAGGCTCTGCCTGACCCAAGTTGGCTACTAGAGTCAAGTCACATGGGGTGGCAGCATGTAATCAGATAAATTCCCCAGTGACCCCAAAAACCAAAGAGGAAACATGTTCCTCTCAACTTCCTCTCCCCTGCAATGCTGCTGCGGTCGAGTGCCACCTGCAGTAGAGAACGTAGACTGCACCTGCGTACAAGTGGTGTGGTGCTTCAATTTCAATTTTTGTTACACTACAAGCCAAGGAGACTATGGAGATCCGCTGGACGTGTGACGTCAGGGATCGTCTTTCCCTATATCAGGGAACAGACGATCACTGACATTGCCACAGTAAAGAACGGGGAAGGTGTGTTTACACTCACCTCTCCCCGTTCTTCAGCTCCTGTGACCGATCACGGGACACCGGTGGCGATCGGGTCCTGCGGGCGCGGTCATGGAGCTTCGGACCGGGTCACGTGTGCGCGCCCGCGACCCACGGCTGGGCTCTTAAAGGCGACGTACCTGGTAATGCCTGTGCCCAGCTGTGCCATTCTGCCGACATATATAGTCAGTAGGGGGTTAAGATAGCAATACCACTGGGATAACCTAAGTGTCCAGCATTATTTTTCCAATTTCCTTAAAGGACTTGTAAGGAGAATTTTTTTTTTTTTTTAAATAACAAACATGTTGTACTTACCTCCACTGTGCAGCTCATTTTGCACAGAGTGGCCCCCGATCCACGTCTTCTGCGGTCCCTCGGTGGCTGTCTCTGGTCCTGCCCACAAGAACTTTCCACTTTCATTCGAGCGAGCTTGCATGGTGGTAAGTTCTTGTGGGCGCGCTCCCGTGATACAGCCGGACGGCTATAGCGGCTCACTGTATCACTTGGGCGCGTACATGTCGCGTCATTGGATGTGATTGACAGCAGCGCGAGCCAATGGCTGTGCTGCTTTCAATCCATTCACTCTAACCAATCAACGACCAGGCTGAGCGGCGAAGAGGACGTCGGGGGCGATCACCGCAGGTGAACAGGCTCAGGTAAGTAAAACGGGGGGGGGCTGGGGGGGGGCCGGTATTGTCGTATGTTTCTTTACCTTAATGGATAGGATGCATTAAGGGGAAACAACATGTACTTTACCTTTAGTGTCCCTTTAAGTGAATAGATAAAGAGTCATATGGTGTAATAATTCTATTGTCCACCAGGGTCTTTGAAGAGGAAAAAACCTAATGGGAAAATGTGTCCTATTTACTCCTCCTTACAAAAGGACTATCCAGAGTTGGATGTTGTCCAGTGCACCGGTGATGAAACTCATTGCGTTAACTTTACATCCTTAATAACTGAAGGTAGGTGAGTCTGATTTTAATAAATCTTTGGACAGAGGACATAGGGAAGCCATCACATTTGGAAAAGGGCTTAAAGAGTATATCAAAGCAAAATAAAATAAAAAAATTTAATATATTCCTCAATGTTTTATCACTTTAAAGACCCTGTATGCACCGGAAAATGCCCTCCTATTTCCTGATCTAGGATTTCAACACACAGGTCTTTTGTGGTGTCAGCCCTGCCCAGTTGTCTTTTGCTTAAAGAGGTTGTAATGTTTTTTTGTTTTTTTTTTCACCTTAATGCATCTTTTGGTGGCACAACATGTGTGATTGTAGCTTTTTTTCATGGATCTCTTGTTTTGCACACTTTGCACATGTGATTGTTTGTTAGATGTATTTTAATACATTTTAATTTTTTATTTTATTATAAAGGACTTGTCCCAAAGTGTCTCCTGTCTTTTTTACTATTTTTGTAATTTTTTTGTGAAATGGTAGGGGTACAATCTATTCGTTACCAATTCACATAGGGGGGGGGCGAGATCTGGAGGTCCCCTTGGCTGCAGACCCCCACAACCTCCGGGCAAGGGTTGTGGGGATGAGGCCTTTGTCCTCATCAACATGGGGACAAGGTGCTTTGGGGAGCCCAAAGCATTCTCTCCATGTTGAGGGCATGTGGCCTGGTACTGTTCAGGAGGGGGCGCTCTCTTGTACCCCCTCTTTTACTGCAGCCTGCGTGCTCGGATAAGGGCCTGGTATGGATTTTGGGGGGGTGGCCCCTATGCTATTTTTTTTTTTTTTTGGTGCAGGGCTCCCCTTAATATACATACCAGAAATTAAGGGCCTGGTATGGATTTTGGGAGGACTCCCGTGCATTTTTTTTTTTTTTTGGTTCGGGGTTCCCCTTACTATTCATACCAGACCCAAAGGGCCTGGTAATGGGGGGGGGGGGGCGTTTTTTTCCAATGATAATTCATTACAGCTGCGATCATTTTTAAATTACTTTTTTTCCTTTAGAAATTTAATTTTGCTGTGGGACTGTTCTAAACACAGGGAAAATGCGCCACTTTACAGGCATACTATAGATACCCCCCAGGCACGATATTTAAAGGAATATTTCACTTTTATTGTTTTACTTTAAGCATTATTAAAATCACTGCTCATTAAAAAACTGCCGTTTTAAAAAAAATATTGCATTGATACATGTCCCCTGGGGCAGGACCGGGTCCCCAAACACTTTTTATGACAATACCGTGCATATAAGCCTTTAAAATGAGCACTTATGGTTTTTCATGTTAGTTTCCCATAGAATTTAACAGGTTTCCGCGGCTTTTGAATTTGCCGTGAACACCGCAAAATGTTCGTTGTTCGCCAAACAGCCAAAGTTCAGCCCGAACTTATACTCGGGCCAAACAGTTCGCCCATCACTACTGGAGACATGCTTGGCCAGTCCATCACCTTTACTCTCAGTTTCTTTAGCAGGGCAGTGGTCATCTTGGAGGTGTGTTTGGGGTCGTTATCATGTTGGAATTCTGCCCTGCGGCCCAGTCTCTAAAGGGAGGGGATCATGCTCTGCTTCAGCATGTCACAGTACATGTTGGCATTCATGGTTCCCTCAATAAACTGTAGCCCCCCAGTGCGGGCAGAACTCGTGCAGCCCCAGACCATGACACTCCCACCACCATGCTTGACTGTAGGCAAGACACACTTGTCTTTGTACTCCTCACCTGGTTGTCACCACACACGTCACACCATCTGAACCAAATAAGTTTATCTTGGTCTCATCAGACCACAGGACATGGTTACTGTGGTCTTGTTATGTCCTTAGTCTGCTTGTCTTCAGAAAACTGTTTGTGGGCTTTCTTGTGCATCATCTTTAGAAGAGACTTCCTTCTGGGACAACAGACATGCAGACCAATTTGATGCAGTTTGCGGCGTATGGTCTGAGCAATTAGAAGAGGGAAGGTCTGGACAGGTGCACTCCAATAAAAACACCTTTATTATGCAAAATAACAAAAGCACAAACCACAGCAAGGTACAGGATAAAAAAGTTGATGCGTTTCACACTCTAAACAGTGCTTAGTCATAGGTATGGTCTGAGCACTGACTGGCTGACCCCCCACCCCTTCAACCTCCGCAGCAATGCTGGCAGCACTCATACGTCTATTTCCCAAAGACAACCTCTGGATATGACGCTGAGCACGTGCACTCAACTTCTTTGGTCGACCATGGCAAGGCCTGTTCTGAGTGGAACCTGTCCTGTTAAACCGCTGTATGGTCTTGACCACTGTGCTGCAGCTCAGTTTTAGGGTCTTGGAAATAATCTCATAGCCTCGGCCATCTTTATGTAGAGCAACAATTATTTTTTTCAGATCCTCAGAGAGTTCTTTGCCATGAGGAGCCATGTTGAACTTCTAGTGACCAGTATGAGAGAGTGAGAGCGATAACATCAAATGTAACACACCTGCTCCCCAATCACACCTGAGATCTTGTAACACTATTGAGTCACATGACACCGGGAAGGGAAAATGGCTAATTGGGCCCAATTAGGACATTTTCACTTCGAGGTGTACTCACTTTTGTTGCCAGTGGTTTAGACATTAATGGCTGTGTGTTGAGTTATTTTGAGGGAACAGGAAATTTACACTGTTATACAAGCTGCACGCTCACTACTTTACATTGTAGCAAAGTGTCATTTATTTTGTGTTGTCACATGAAAAGATAGAATAAAATATTTACAAAAATGTGAGGGGCGTACTCACTTTTGTGAGTTACTGTATATATTTCTTTTTTTTTTAACATAAATGTTTAAATTTTATTTTTTTTAACACTTATTCCACCATTTTCTTTGAACAGGATCCTTTTCTAGAGACGAATTGTTGCATGGATGTGCCATGGAGAGCATTTGTGAAAAAAAACTCATCAAAGAATATCGATCTGCCAGTAATCAGATGTTAGTAAAGAATGATATTGTTTGTAGTAATGGCATGACAATTATGGTTTATCTTCACCACCTGATAATATTTTACATTTCTGCTCTGGCCGTGCTAAGAGACTGATCATCATTCTACTTAAAGGAGTTGTAAAGGAAAAAAATTGTTTTGCTGAAATGACTGTTTACAGGGTATAGAGACATAATAGTTAACTGATTCCCTTTAAAAATGATTAAAAATAGATAACAATCAATCATATAATGTACCTGCAGTTTCTAGTTTCGTTTTTGCATGTTGTTTCCTGCTTCTGTGATGTACAGAGCCAATACAGGGCAGTGATGGTTTGGAAAACGAAACTGATTGGTGCTGTGGGGTTTTAGACACACAGTAATCACACCTCCTTGATTAGTGACCACAGAGAGAAAGCTCCCAGTACTGTGGTCATCAGGAAACAGACAACCAGGAAGTGTGGAGAACAGAGAAGAATTACAGCAACTTGAGAGCAAAAACGAACAATGAGGACATGAAAACAGCACTGCATTAAGGTAAAGGAAGCTATTAAGATAAAAAAAAAAAAAATTCCTTTACAAACCCTTTAAGGGTTCTAGCTAATAAAAAATAAAAGCAAAGGCGATGGTAGGTTTCCTTCTAGCAACCAATTCCAAAACTAGCTATGGATTATGAAGAGGCATTGAAGAAATGCAAGGAAACACTTCATACACATACAATATTTTAAATAAATTATATAAATACAAATGTCCCTAATTAAAGCTGAAGTTTATTCTGACTATTCATTGCCTTCCCTGGTTTCTCCCCCAACCTCTTCATCAACATTTTTAATGTTTAAATTAAACTCGTAGTTTTTCATTACATAACTTTTAGAGCCGATTTACACTGGGGCGACCTGGGATCCGACTTCAAGTCGCCCCAAGTCGCGCGGTCGAGAAAATGAATGGAAGTGAATGGAGCCGTCTTAATGTACACTACTGAAGTCGCTCAGACTTCAGAAATGGTTCCTGTACTACTACAATCCGACTTCTAGGCGACCTGTACCCATTAAAATGTACCCAAATGGAAGTCGCCTCCAAGTCGGATCCCCGTTCACAGTGAGGCAACTTTACAGGAAGTCGCCCCAGTGTGAACCTGTTCTAAGGCAAGCCCCTCCCTCCCACAGGGGAACTCCACGCCAAATTTTAAATAAAAAAACGGCATGGGTTCCCCTCCAGGGGCATTCCAGGCCCTTAGGTCTGGTATGGAATTCAAGGGGAACCTCCTACGCTGAAAAAACGGTGTGGGGGGTCCCCCCAAATCCATACCGGACCCTTGTGGCCCCCCCCACCCCAAAGCACCTTGTCCCCATATTGATGGGGACAAGGGCCTCTTCCCGACAACCCTGGCCGTTGGTTGTCAGGGTCTGCGGGCAGGGGGCTTATCGGAATCTTGGAGCCACCTTTAATAAGGGGGCCCCCACCCTATGTGAATGAGTATGGGGTACATCGTACCCCTACCCATTCCCCTGGTGGAAGAAAATTTTCAATAAAAAACACTACATAGGTTTTTAAAGTAGTTTATTAGGCAGCCCTGGGGGTCTTCTTCCGACTTCGGGGGTCTTCCTCCTTCTCCCTTCTGCCGGGCACCACCGCTGTCTTTTTTCAGCTCTTTTACCAGCTGGGGCCCGGTCTTCTCCCTTCTTCCGACTTTGGAGTGTCTTCTTCCAACTTCGGGGGGTCTTCCGACTTCTCCGCTCTCGTCTCCCGCTCTCCGGTTCTTTTTCTCTTCTGCCGGTCACCACCGCTGTCTTCTTTCAGCTCTTTCACCAGCGGGGGCCCGGTCTTCTGCATCACCTTCTTCTCCTCTTCGATGTTGACTCGACGCTCCCTCCCGCTGTAATGCCTGGTGTGCGGTGCGTGGCGATTTATATAGGGTTGACGGGAAGAGGCCCTTGTCCCAATCAACATGGGGACAAGGTGCTTTGGGGTGGGGGGCTGTCGGAAAAAAAGAGAACATGTTCTCTTTCTAAGTCCGTCTGAATTTCTGAAGGAAAAACTCTGATGGGGCATACACACAGTCGGAATATCCAATGAAAAAATTCCGTCTGACTTTTTTCATCGGAAGTTCCGATCGTGTGTACAAGGCATTAGTCTCACTTGGCTTGTCATGACAAAGATACTAACAATATAGTCAAAACTTATTTTCATATTGTATTGCAATATGTAGTGCCAATAGGCTTTTTGCTGACTTGCCTTCACAAATTGTAAATGCTGATAGGTATGCTATATACAGCAGTAGTATTAACATTTTGATGTATTAAGCAGACAAAATTGTAGACTTATTTCAGCAGATAAGGATGTACTGCATATGGTCCTGCTGTATAAAGTCACAAAGTCATCCAAATCATGGGTTTAAACCGCTCTAATGCCACGTACACACAAACAGATTTTCCATCGGAAAAACTGCGATGAGAGCTTTTTGACGGGAAATCCCGGCCGTGCGTATGCTCCATCGCAGTTTTTCAGACGGGAAAACTGCCGGAAAAAAAAAGAGCAGGATATATTTTTTCCCATCAGGAAAAAATCCTAGCAGGAAAACCGTTCGTCTGCATGCTCAGAAACAATTTGATGCATGCTCAGAAGGATAGAACTTAATTTTGTTGGCTCGTCGTAGTCTTTTACATCACCGAGTTCTTGGCAGTGAAAAGTTCACCAGACTTTTGTGTGACAGTAGGTATACAAGGCAGGCTTGAAAGGAATTCTGTTTGCAAAACCATTGGCCATGTGTATGAGGCATAACACTGTGAGAATGCCTTAGAATAACCACACACAGGTTCAAACTCACCAAGGTCCACCAAAGTCAAATTCATTTCTATCTCGGTAGCATTACTAGGTCCGAATCCAAATAGGTAGGCAAAAAGTATTAGGTTTCATATGGAATTTTAAAGATGAGTTTAGGAGCATACATTAGTCCCATATGGACTCTAGCATCCCTGTGAATAGGGTTGTAAACATGTATCCACAGTCAATATACAATCACCCTCTTGGCCCATTATAGCTGATCCATAAAGGTCAAACTGTGCAGCTTCAGTGGTTACAAGATCCACCATGGCTAGGCCCGTTGCTATAGGACAGGCAAACTAAACAATTGCTTGGGGCCCCGAGCTGGCCTGGGGCCCCCAATTTCCCCTTTCCAGGCTGTAGCGTGGCCGGGCTCCTCTTCCTTCCTCCTGGAGTCCTGTCCGTCCGGCTGGGTACCACGCATGGTACAGGAGATTCAATTTCCTGTCCCCGGCCGGACTGACAAGAAGTGCACACTGAGTGCGCACTTCCTGTCAGTCCGGCCGGGAACACAGGAAACTGAATCTCCTGTACCGCACGGTACCCGGTCCGGCCCAGGCACTATCTGATAGGATAGGCACTATCTGATAGGAAACCAAAATGATAGAACACTGGACTGACAGGAGGAAGAGGAGCTCGGCCACGCTACAGCGGCAGCCTACAGGGAAGAAGGGGAGGTGAGAATAGAAAAACATAGGGACTAGGGAGGGGGAGTAAGAACATTGGTGTAAAAAAATTGTGTAGCGCTAAAGCAGGCTTTGCGGGGGGGAGTGCTTGGGGCCCCCAAATGTTTTTACTGGCCAAAATTACAATCGCCAACACTTAGAGAAGCCTGAGGTTGATCTGGCTCGCCACGATTAACATGGATAATAACCAATGAAAAAACATTTAACGTCCTGAAGGATACCTCTTTTTTGGTTTGAGAGAGTCCTGATTCCCTGGATATCATATATCCAAACTCCATCTTGATAATTGCTAGGCGGTGTAATAGAATTTATAAATAACTGACTCCAAAATGAACTTTTGAATGTATGTGTTTTGACATAACTGATAGTTTGCATAGAAACACACCCTGTGAGTCACTGTGGTTAAGCTGATTCCCGGAGCAGCCTGTTGTGTCAGCAAAGTTATCAGCTAGTTCTTGTTAACTAAAGTCAGCAGTTTAAATCATGATAAGAAAGTACTGAGTTTGTATAACTTTTAGAAACATATGCATTAAAACACTGCCCCTCCTTTCTTTCTTCTGCATATAAGCCACTGTTTCCTCAATAGGGCCCCTTTCACACGGGGCAGTGGAGGTGCGGTGACGGTATATCGGCGCAATTTTTAGCGCCGCTATATCGTCGTATTTACCGTGATATTCGGCCGCTAGCGGTGGTTAAAACCTCACCGCTAACGGCCGGAAAAGGGTTAATACCGCCCGCAATGCGCCTCTGTAGAGGCGCATTGCGGGTGGTATTACCGCGGTTTCCCATTGATTTCAATGGGAAGGAGCGATATAGGAGCAGTAAACACCCAGCTCCTATACCGCTCCAAAGAAGCGGCTAGCAGGACTTTTGGAGCGGTCCTGCTGGCGCACCGCTTCAGTGTGAAAGCCTTTGGGCTTTTACATTGAAGCCTGCAGGGCACGATTTTTTCAGGTGGTATAGCAGCACTATTTTTAGCACTGAACTGCCTGAAAAACGGGTCAGTGTGAAAGGGGTCTAAAAGTCAGAGATCTTATGAACACACACAAATCTGTTTCCCCGTGTCTCATTTGGTCTCTCATGATCCAGGGGTCTCTGAAAGTTTTCCTGCATTACCTGAAGTACACCTGGGTGGCCGTATTACCCTTTTCCTCTTCAGGCGGCGGAAGTGGGTGGTGTTGGGCAGACTGTAATTTTCGCATGGTTCTTTTCCTTTCCTTATTTTCATTTTTGTATACCAGTTTTGTACAAATTGATGACCTATTGGATGTATCAGCTTGCGATTCCAGTCCCGGCCTTAAGGGGTAGGCAATGGCCTGAGCCTGAGGAACCTTATAACAATGGTTTCTGTATTGCACTGTTGATACCATTGGGCCAGCATACTTTTATATCCTGTCCCATTAAGATATACTAGGATGCAACTGATGGACATTTGCCTTTTCTCTGAGTTTTGTATTCTTTTCTTTGGTACCTTTTACCTGCTTATGTGGCAGGACTATTGTTTCTATTTCATGCTACATCCTGTTGTATTGTGTCCTTTAAAAACATTGAAATAGAAATAGAAAACTTTTTTTCTCATTAAACGGTTTTCATCTTCACATCACATCACATGGAGTTTTCAGCTCAACAGACAATCAGGTTTCAAAACTAAACCTAAACCAGACAACCTAATTGAACGCGCAAATCCACAGACATGACACCATAGCACTAAGATGTTGTTAAAGGCCAGAGTTGCATCAATAGGAGAACATCCTTGAAACAATTCCTAGCAAGAATACGTATGCTTCATTAATGCTGCCCTCTTCAGGTGGAGGAATCTAATACATACAACAAAACATAAAACAAGATGGCGCAAAGGTCTAGTGTGTTACCTGATAACATGTATGTCTCTAACATCCACCAGCTCCGTGATGTCGTCATGAAGGAGTGGAAGAAAACTCCAGTGGCAATCTGTGAAGCTCTGGTAAACTCCATGCCCAAGAGGGCAGTGCTGGAAAAAAATGGTGGCCACACAAAATATTGACAGTTTGGGTCCAATTTGGAAATTTTCACTTAGGGGTGTACTCACTTTTGTTGCCAGCGCTTTTGATATTGATGGCTGTGTGTTGAGTAATTTTAAGGGGACAGCAAATGTACACTGTTGCCCCGTACACAGTTTGGAATTTCCGATGGGAAAAGTTCCCGTCGGAAATCCAGAGGGGAAAGCCTAGAACCTGCTTGGTCAGTCTTTCCCCTTACACATGAGATGTTTTTCCAACAGGAAAACTGCAGTCGGGAATCACGGCCGTGTGTATGCTCCATCGCAGTTTTTCCCATAGGAAAACTGTCAAAAAACGCCGGGCAAAAGTCAGCCGGTTTTTCTGGCGGGAAAAAAGAGAGCTGGTTCTATTTTTTTGTCCGACGCTTTTTGGGCAGTTTTCCCGTCGGAAAAACTGCGAGGAGCATACACACGGCCGGGATTCCCGGCCAAACGCTCTCCTCGCAGTTTTCCCATCGGGAAAACCGGCCGTGTGTATGAGGCTTGTTATACAAGCTGTACACTTACTCAGGGGTCAAGTCCTGGGGAAAAAAGTGTGGGAACTCCCACCCAAGATCCACTCCCCCACCAAAAAAAACAAAAATGATACGCTCATATGCATAATTACTAAACCGCAAGTTCTTTCTAAATCCCGAGATAACTTGCGGCAGACCTTCGCAATGTCTCCTGGGAACAATGACAAAAGCTCCCAGGAGACATTGCGGCATCGAGGAAGTGACAGAATACCCGCACACTACCCGATGAATCCATATACAGGAAGCGGCGAGTAACATAAAGGATTACTAAGGTTCGCCTGCCCCTGACAGTGACTCGAGCTGGGCATCACCGCTTAGTGAAGAATTGGCTTGGGCGGCTCAGCTGCTTGAGGCTGCTCTAGGCATGCAAAGGGAACTGAGTTCCCGCTGGGAAAAAAGTGCAGGAACTCCGTTCCCACGCGTTCCCGCAGGACTTGAGCCCTGCACTTACTACTTTACATTGTAGCAAAGTGTCAGTTTCTAAGGTTACCTTTGGACTTCCTCTGAATTTCGTGGGTCGTTTGGTCCGTCTACAGGATCGGGTTATGCATGTCTGATTGACTCCCAGTCGTGTACAGCTGTGTTCGTCGATTCCATTTGTGGCCAGGGCTGTCTTAATGAGAGGGCAGCTGCAGCTGCATGGGGGCCCCTGCACTTTCCCCAAAGCAGCTTGTCCTTGAGCCCGCACTGCCCCGAAATTGGGGGCCCCATGATGGCACCGAGAGTGATAGATACACAGGGGAGGCAGTCTGCCTCCTACCTACTTGATGTCTGTTTACCTGCACTGTCATCATTGTAGGGGCCCTAGGGCATTACTTTGCCCAGGGGCCCATGATGCTATTAAGACGGCCCTGTTTGTGGCCACTTCCATCTAGATTCCATCAAGAAGCAACCTGAGCTTTCCTGGATCCCTTGGATTGTTTGGTCTTCTTGCCGGTTGGGAGTATCCATGCCTGATTGATCCGTTGTCGCTGGCAGGCCAACAGTTCCGGTAAGCGTGTTTAACCACTAGAGTACCGGGCCATCGTCAAATGACGGCTCCACGTTTACTCTGAATATTCAACAGGACATCAATTGATGTCCTGTATTCTTGCGGCCACTGGGGGGCGCGCGAGCGCGCCGGCGGCGGCGCGCACGCGCCCGGCGCATCCCCGAGATGCCAATGCGCGTGCCTGGCGGTCGCGATGTCCGCCAGACACTCGGAATCGGCGGCTACAGGGACAAGACATGGAGCTCTGTGTGTAAACACAGAGCTCCACGTCCTGTCAGGGAAGAGAGGAGACCGATCTGTGTCCCTTGTACATAGGGACACAGATCGGTCACCTCCCCCAGTCACCCCCCTTCCCCCACAGTTAGAACACAATACAGGTATACATATTAACCCCTCCCTCACCCCCTAGTGTTAACCCCTTGAATGCCAGTCACATTTATACAGTAATTAGTGCATATTTATCACATTAATCGCTGTATAAATGTGAATGGCGCCAAAAACGTGTCAAAAGTGTCCGATGTGTTCGCCGCAATGTCACGGTGACAGTAAAAAAATCGCAAATCGCCGCCAATACTAGTAAAAAAATGTATAAAATAAAAATGCCATAAATCTATCAGCTATTTTGTAAACGCTATAACTTTTGCGCAAACCAATCAATATATGATCATTGCGATTTTTTTACCAAAAATATGTAGAAGAATACATATCGGCCTAAACTGAGGAAAAAAAACGTTTTTTTTAAAAAAAAATTGTGATATTTATTAAATAAAAAAGTAAAAAATAGTGTTTTTTTTTTAAATTGTCACTCTTCTTTTGTTTATAGCGCAAAAAATAAAAACCGCAAAGGTGATCAAATACCACCAAAAGAAAGCTCTATTTGTGGGAACAAAATGATAAAAAAATTGTTTGGGTACAGTGTAGCACGACCGTGCAATTGTCATTCAAAGTGCGACAGTGCTGAAAGCTGAAAATTGGCTTGGGCAGGAAGGGGCGTAAGTGCCCGGTATGGAAGTGGTTAAGTCATACCATTTATTTGAAGACACATTCCTTGTGATGGTTCCTACATCCCTTATGATATCTTCAACGTTAACATCTTCATTTATTTGTTTGTAATCTTTATTTATACATTTTTCGTTTTACACAAAACAGCACATATAATACAGTATCTAACATAACCCACTACCCATCCACTCAATTTTTTAATGTACACATAAATTTGGTCTCATCAAATTACTTTAATTGCATTAATTGGAAAAATCCCTTTATAATTGATCCCACCCATACCATTGCATTCCTACTCTCATGCTTCCCTATATCCTAACATTCCATCTGCATAACAACACAAAAACCCAAAAACAAAAACGTGGTTTACGTGTCCGCGTTCTGACACGATCGGTTATTTAACCGATGGTGTGTGGGCGTGACGGACCATCAGTCAGCTTCATCGGTTAACCTATGACACCGGTCCTTCAGACCGTTCTCATCGAATAGACTGATCGTGTGTACGTGGCTTTATAGCGTTTGCAAAATAGGGGATAGTTTTATGGCATTTTTATTAATAATTTTTTTTTTACTAGTATTGGCGGCGTATATTGATTGGTTTGCACAAGAGTTATAGCACCTACAAAGTACTTTTATGGCATTTTTATTATTATTATTTTTTATTAGTAATGGCGGGAATCAGCGATTTTTTTTTCATGACTGCGACATTATGGCGGACACATCGGACACTTTTGACACATTTTTGGCATCATTGTCATTTTCACAGCGAAAAGTGCTATAAAAATGCACTGATTACTGTGAAAGTAACAATGGCAGTGAAGGGGTTAACCACTAGGGGGCACTAAGGAGTTAAGTGTGCCCTAAGGGAGTGATTCTTACTATAGGGGGGGCGTGGCTGTAGGTGTGACGTCACTCATCGTCGTTCCCTATATCAGGGAACAGACGATCAGTGTCACTGCCACACAGAAGAACGGGGAAGGTTTGTTTACACTCACCTCTCCCCGTTCTTCAGCTCCTGTGACCCGATCGTTGGGCACCGGCGGCGATCGGGTTCTGCGGGCGCGGAGTTTTGGACCTGGTAGCGAGCGCGCGTGCGCACGCGACCCACGGCTGGGCTCTTAAAGGCGACGTACAGGTACGTGTCTGTACCCAGTACTTTTAAATAATATAGTGTGTGTATGTATGTATGTATGTATGCATATATATATATATATATATATACATATATATATATATATATATATATATATATATATATATATGTATATACCATATATTAGTTTAGTATACACTATCTTCTGCTACCTCCTGCGTTGTGAAATCACTTCATTGTGTCCTCAGATCTTCTCAGATATTCTATAGCAAGTAATTTTTTTCTGCTTGCATAAACCATTTATGATGCAAATGTTCACAGCACAGATAATGAATATAATAATTATCATATGACTGATTTTACAGTCTTTCCTTTCACTGACTTTGGACGCTCGGGATTAGGGCACAATGCTGCCTAAAGCCCACAATTTCACGCTTGTCATTAGAGTCAAAACAGCACAAAAGAAACAGAGAGGCAGCAGGAGTCTGAAATTGGAGCGTCAACCTATGAAAGGGTAATCAAATATCTTTTCTAAGAAAACAAATGACTTAAGAAGCTGTAACTTAGGAGAAATTAAGAAAAAGTGGAAGGTTAAGCAGACAATATTCAATAAAAGAGACAATTAATGCAGATCTGTATAGAGTACATTAACCTCCCTGGTGGTATGATTATGTCTGATTTTAGGTGCAGAAATCAGTACAATTATTTTGCATGGAAATTTGGCGTTGTCACCATCCCCCTCTGCGGTGCCACCAACAGCCCCTGCCTCCAATCACCCCCTGCCACTAACACCCCCTGCCTTCAATCTCCCCCTGCCTCCAATCTCCCCCAGCCCCCTGCCTCCATCGTCCCCTGCATCCACCCCCCTCTGTGGTGCCATCAACAACCCCTGTCTCCATCCCCCACCCTCTGCGGTGCCACAAACACCCCCTGCCTCTAATCACCCCCTGCCACTAACACCCCCTGCCTCCAATCGCCCCCTGCCACTAACACCCCCTGCCTCTAATCACCCCCTGCCACTAACACCCCCTGCCTCCAATCTCCCTCTGCCTCCATCCCTCTCTGCGGTGCCACCGCAGCCACCATCACCCCCCTGCCTTCAATCACCCCTTGCCTCCAATAACCCCCTGCCTCCATCCCCCTCTGCGGTGCCACCATCACCCCCTGCCACTAACACCCCCTGCCTCCAATCACCCCCTGCCACTAACACTCCCTGCCTCCAATCACCCCCTGCCACTAACACCCCCTGCCTCCAATCTCCCCCTGCCTCCATCCCTCTCTGCGGTGCCACAGCAGCCACCATCACTAACACTCCCTGCCTCCAATCACCCCCTGCCTCCAATCACCCCCTGCCTTCAATCACCCCCTGCCTCCAATCACCCCCTGCTTCCATCCCCCTCTGCGGTGCCACCAACACCCCCTGCCTCCAATCACCCCCTGCCACTAACACCCCCTGCCTTCAATCTCCCCCTGCCTCCAATCTCCCCCAGGCCCCCTGCCTCCATCATCCCCTGCATCCACCCCCCTCTGTGGTGCCATCAACAACCCCTGTCTCCATCCCCCACCCTCTGCGGTGCCACAAACACCCCCTGCCTCTAATCACCCCCTGCCACTAACACCCCCTGCCTCCAATCTCCCCCTGCCCTTATTGCCCCCTGCCTCCATCCCCCTCTGAGGTGCTACCGCAGCCACCATCACCCCCTGCCTCCAATCACCCCCTGCCTCCTATCTCCATGCGCAGTTCCAAGCTGAACCGATCTCGGCTATTTTTACTGGCACATTTCCACAGCCACGGACATTTACGAACGGGGGGAAAAAGTGCCAGTTTTTACGAACTGTCCGTAAAAATACGGACGGTTGGCAACACTGGGGAGGGGGCGAGCACGACACTCCACACCAGGGAGAAATTAACCAATAAGCGCACCAACAAACATCACAGTTTATGTAAGTCTACGAGATTTAAAAAAATAAAAAAATAATCATACCATTGATTGGCCACAGTCTTTTTCTCTTTCCAATGGAGTATCAAATGGATCATTAGCTTTCAGACATATACTGTTCCCTCACCAGTGGGGGAACTTATATTGTAAAGTAGCAAAGTTTCATTAAATGGACCATACAAGAGAATGGGTACATTTTCGTGACACTTTGTGTTGCAGAATTAGTTGTCACACCAACTAAATACACCAACATAACAACAAAAGCAATACAATAAAATAAACACAAAAACATTATCCATGGACATTGGTGCATCTGTAAATATGATACATGGCTATTATGTAGATACAATATTCTAATTAGACTGCATTGTGGTGCAGCAAACTATGAACTGTTACTGAAAATAAAATAAAAAAGTCTTGGAAAATAATAAAAAATTTAAATAATCAAAACCGGTTGCATAATGATGCTTCACTACAAGTAAAATCAAAAATCTCTTGTTGCCGTCACTTTTAATGGACAGCTTGGATGGCATGTAAAATAAAAAGGAAAATAAAAAACAAAAATATAAATTAAACAAAATAAATTTAAATATTGCACTTTATCATTACATGTATTAAATCTATACAGATACCAAAATACAATGGGCCAGATTCAGAAAGAACTGCAGCGGCGTAACGTATCGTCTTTAAGTTACACCGCCGCAAGTTTTCCTCGTAAGTGCTTGATTCACAAAGCACTTGAGTATAAACTTGCGGCGGAGTAACGTAAAGACGTCCGGCGCAAGCCCGCCTAATTCAAATGGGGCGTGTACCATTTAAATTAGGCGCGCTCCCGCGCCGGACGTACTGCGCATGCTCCGTTTTGAAATTCCCGCCGTGCTTTGCGCGAAGTGACGTCATTTTTTTGAACGGCGACGTGCGTAACGTACTTTCGTATTCCCGGACGTCTTACGAAAAAAAATAAAAAAATGGAAATTCGACGTCGTATCTCTTCTGTGAATCTGGCCCTATATTTTTACATATATCCTTCTATTAAGAGGAGTTCTGTGTGGTTAACCACTTCAGCCCCGGACCATATTGCTGGTCAAAGACCAGGCCACTTTTTGCGATTCGGCACTGCGTCGCCCCGGTAAATGAGGGGACGAGGAGCCCCAAGGAAACCGGACCCCAACATTGAACCTCCAACGGGATGGTAAAGCCCACCAGGAACAAAAATTGTCTCTGGACAGCTGCCCTCTGAACAAATTGTAGCCTTTATTAAAAGGACAGCACTACAAGTCACAGCAAAAAAAAAAACCTGAGCGCTGACGCGTTTCGCACTGAAACTAGTGCTTAGTCATAGCTGGTAAAAATGGTAAAGCCCACACTGGCACTGTAGAGGATGCCGGGAGGTGACCTTGGAAGTGTCTGATATGTGCCAAAGCCATACTCAAAAAGGTGAGGTATTGTGGGGAACCCGGCATCAGGATGAGGATGCTCAAACCACATTATTAAATAGTTATATAACATTTTTATTTCATAAAAATAAATAAAAAATACAAATGGTTGTGTTCCTTTTATATAAACCTTTGATTCACATTACAGCACAGTGATTGAGCTGAGCTGACCCATAGAGTGCGCTGACAGAGAGGAATGGTGGAGCACTCTGCCATAATGTGAAAATAAAGTCTATAAAAAAAAAAGAAAAAAAAGAATAATAATTATACTAAGCTAATTATATTTTCATATTAGTCTAAAAAGGGTAAAACTAAATAAATAAATAAGATATTATGTAAGAACTTTGGGCCAGATTCACAAAGAATTGCCCTGGCGCAGCGTATCAGAGATACGCTACGCCGCCGTATCTTACCTGGCGGAATTTCGAATCCAGGAAGATTTTGCGCCGTAAGTTACGGCGGCGTAGTGCATTTCTCGGCGCGTATTTCAAATTGGGCGGGTAGGGGGCGTGATTCATTTAAATGAAGCGCGTCCCCGCGCCGATTGAAATGCGCATGCTCCGTTTCAAAATTTCCCACCGTGCTTTGCGCGAAATGACGTCGCACCGACGTCATTTTTTGAACGTAGACGTGAGTTACGTCCTTTCCTATTCACGGATGACTTACGCAAAAAAAAAATATCTAAATTCGACGCGGGAACGACGGCCATACTTTGAGGCCCCGTACAGACAAGCGGACTGTCCGCTGAAAACGGTCCGCCGGACCGTTTTCAGCAGACATGTCCGCTCGGAGATTTCGGTCTGATGGTTGTACACACCATCAAACCGAAATCCGCGTGGTGACGTGGCCGCGCCGTCGCCGCGACGATGACGCGGTAACGTGCGCGACCCTGGAAGGTCAATGCTTCCACGCATGCGTCGAATCACTTCGACGCATGCGAGGGATGGCGGCCGATCGGACATGTACGGTGAGTCTGTACAGACGACCGAACATGTCCGACGGACAGGCTTCCAGCGGACATGTTTCTTAGCATGCTAAGAAACATTTGTCCGCTGGAAAACGGTCGGTTGGACAAATGTCCGCTGGAAACCTGTCTGGTCGGCCGTACACACGACCGAACATGTCTGCTGAAACTGGTCTGCGGTCGTGTGTACGGGGCCTAACATGGCAAGTCTATCTATACGCCACGAAATAGCAGCTTTAACTATACGCCGGAAAAGCCGACTAGCGACGACGTAAGAGAATGCGACGGCCGCGCGTACCTTCGTGGATCGACGGAAAAAGCTAATTAGCATACCCGCCGCGTAAAACGACGCGAACTCCACCCAGCGGGCGCCAAAGTATTGCACCTACGATCCGAAGGCGTACGAAGCCGTACGCCTGTCGGATCGAAGCCAGAAGCCGTCGTATCTTGGTTTGAGGATTCAAACTAAAGATACGACGCGGCAAATTTGAAAGTACGCCGGAGTATCAGTAGATACGCCGGCGTACTTGCTCTGTAAATCTGGCCCTATGAATTTATTCTGTATTAAATGTATCCTTTTGACTTGGATCACACTATGCATTGTTATATCTGCCCATTAAATGCAACACCTAATCCTATTCATCCGTTGTGGTGTCACCACCTCTGTGTTTCTATGACAAGCCGTACCTATAAATGATGGCCATAACCTAGAGACCAGCAGACATTAGTGGTGTGTGGACATGCCAGCATCATGATAATCCCATTCACAGTTCTTTTCTGCCTTTGTGGCTTGCTGGACACAGGTAAGAGAGGAAAGACAAGAAATGTGGAATTGCAATATTCTATTATGCTAACAAAAGGTTCAATATTCTTTCAAGGATAATGACTCGGCAACAGGTATGAGCCAACCACATCAGATCCTATATTACAAGCCTCAGCCAAAAATACGTCTCCACAAATTATTCACAATCTACAATTATGGCAATCCATGACAGTCACTAGCAGCTTTATGATCTGCTATAGACAATCCATTATAGTAGACATTGATATTTATTTATTTTTTATTTTATCCCATTTGTATTCTTTTATTTATGCATTTATTTATTTATTATTTTTTAATACATAAAAAAAATATATATAATCTTTCCAAGTAAGTAATTTCAATTATTTAGCATCAAAAGTTATATCAATGTCATAGTTTTTGGTTATATTTTAGATTTACCTTTTAGGGTTTAAATGGAAATTAATTATGATAGTTTGTATTTATTTTATATGTATTTATCAATTGTGTTTTTGGTTGTACATGTTTAGGAGTGTGTTTTTTTTTTTTTTATTATTATTTATTATTATTATTTCATAAATTAATTATTTCATCATTATTTTTATTAATAATATAATAATAATAATAATAATAATAATAATAATAATAATAATATTATATTAATAATAAATAATATATTAAATATTAATTAATAATGATAATATTAATATATTAATTATATATTAATATATTAATATTATATTAATATTAATAAATATTAAATATTAATATCATAATATAATATATTAAATAATATTAAATTAATCTTGCACAGAAACAATTCAGGGCCAGATTCACATACATTTAGATAGGCGCAGCGTATCAGAGATACGCTACGCCGCTGTAACTTACTTTTTAATTCTTTGAATCCACAAAGAATTTGCGCCGTAAGTTACGGCGGCGTAGTGTATCTCTCGGCGCGTAATTCAAATCGGCGGTTAGGGGGCGTGATTCATTTAAATGAAGCGCCTCCCCGCGCCGAATGAACTGCGCATGCTCCGTTTCTACATTTCCGCTGTGCATTGCGCTAAATGACGTTGCAACGACGTCATTTTTTTAACTTAGACGTGAATTACGTCCATCCCTATTCATGGACGACTTACGCAAGAAAAAAAAAACAAATTTTGACGCGGGAACGACGGCCATACTTAACATGGCAAGTCTAACGATACGCCGCAAAATAGCAGCTTTAACTATACCCAGGAAAAAGCCGACTAGAGACGACGTAAGAGAATGCGACGGCCGCGCGTACGTTCGTGGATCGTCGGAAATAGCTAATTAGCATACCCGAGGCGGAAAACGACGCAAACTCCACCCAGCGGACGCCGAAGTATTGCATCTTAGATCCGAAGGCGTACAAAGCCGTACGCCTGTCGGATCAAACCCAGATGCCGTCGTATCTTGGTTTGAGGATTCAAACTAAAGATACGACGCGGGAAATTTGAAAGTACACCGGCGTATCAGTAGATACGCCGGCGTACTCTCACTGTGGATCTGCCCCTCAGAGTTTTCCATTGTTGCTCTCTAGTTCTAGTTGTCTGGCTGTCATGGCAGACCAATAGCTTTAATACTTTCTAAGACACTTATGCCGCGCACACACGATCGCTTTTTCCAATGAAAAAAGTCAGATGGAATTTTTTCATCTGATATTTCGACCGTGTGTGGGCCCCAGCGGACTTTTTTTCGTCGGAGTTTAGAAATAGAACAGGTTTTATTTTTTTTCCTATCGGAAATTCCGATCGTCTGTGTGGAACTCCGACGGAAAAAAAAACATGCATGCTCAGAATCAAGTCGACGCATGATCGGAAGCATTGAACTTCATTTTTCTCGGCTCGTCGTTGTGTTTTATGTCACCGCGTTTTGGACGGTCGGAATTTGTCTGATAGTGTGTATGCAAGACAGCTTGAACGGAATTCCGATGGAAAATTCCATCGGATTTTATCCCAATGGAAATTCCGATCGTGTGTACAGGGCATAAGTGTATTTCTACTTTTGCAGCCTGATTGGGATATTACCTACTTTGTATTTGTTGCATGCCCCCATTCACATAACATAACTTAAAAAATTAAAATTTTTAAATATAAAAAAATTGGTCATCTTCTTTAGATGCTCTTTTCTGGAACTTCTAGCAAGGAAAAATCCTGCCTAGTTCTTTTTGTTTATGAGGGTCTGGGGAGCTGTGTTTGGCATAATTGACTGTGTATACTATACAAGCATCAACTGTATTAAATTTGAACACTGTGGGGCAGATCCACATACATTCGCTGCGCCCGGCGCAGATGTAAGATACGCTACGCCGCTGTAACTTACTTGGTTTTGGTTTGAATCCTCAATGAATTTGCGCCGTAAGTTACGGCGGCGTAGTGTATCTCTCGCGGCGGAATTCAAATTGGGCAGGTAGGGGGGCGTGTTTCATTTAAATAAAGCGCGTCCCCGCGCCAAACGAACTGCGCATGCGCCATCCGTAAAAACTCCCAGGGTGCATTGCTCCAAATGACGTCGCAAGGACGTCATTGTTTTCAACGTGAACGTAAATGGCATCCAGCCCCATTCACAAACAACGTAAAATTTTCAAAATTAGACGCGGGAACAACGGCCATACTTAACATTAAGTATGCCACCATATAGCAGCTTTAACTATACGCCGGAAAAAGCCGAACGGAAACTACGTAAAAAAATGCGACAGCCGGTCGTACGTTCGTGGATCGTCGGAAATAGCTAATTTGCATACTCGACGTGGATTACTTCGGGAACGCCACCTAGCGGACGCCGAAAAATTGCATCTAAGATCCGATGGCGTACGAAGAGAGAGTACGCCTGTCGGATCTAACACAGATGCCGTTGTACCTTGTTTTGTGGAAACCAAAACAAAGATACGACGCGCAAAATTTGAAATTACACAGCGTATCAAGAGATACGCCGCGTAATTTCTTTGAGGATCTGCCCCTGTCTGTCCTAACAAAGGCTTAAAGGTTTAGTAGCTGGGATTGTCCATTGTATGTTAATGAAAACTAGACTCCCAAAACTAGACTCCCAAAACTAGACTCCCAGAACTAGACTCCCAAAACTAGACTCCCAAAACTAGACTCCCAGAACTAGACTCCCAGAACTAGACTCCCAAAACTAGACTCCCAGAACTAGACTCCCAAAACTAGACTCCCAAAACTAGACTCCCAGAACTAGACTCCCAAGCTTCGTACACACGTACGGGTTTCCCATCGAAAGAGATTTTGGCCGGGAATCCCGGTCGTTTGTATGCACCATCGCAGTTTTCCCGACAGGAAAACTGCTTGGGAAAAAAAGAGAACCAGCTCTTTATTTTCCCGCCGGGATTCCCGGCGGTTTTTAAGCCGGCAGTTTTCCTATGGGTGGGAAAAGACTGCGGGGGAGCATATACACGGATGGGTTTCCCAATCAAAGCTCTCATTGCAGTATTCCTGTCGGGTAACCCGGTTGTGTGTAGGGGGAAAAAGTAACCGAGCAGGTTCTGGGTTTTCCCCTCCGGTTTCCCAGCGGTAAAAAGTCCATGTGTACGATGCTCCAGAGTTCCCAGCCTTTGTATTTTGGGTAGACCCCAGAGAACTGGTTGAAAAAGTCTTGCACTCAGCCATGACACCTTCTCAGAAATATCTAAAAAGTAAAGTATTGGGACACTTGCCTTTAAACGCATAAGATCTTTAATGGCACCCCAGTCTTAGTCCGTAGAGTTCAATATTGAGTTGGCCCACCCTTTGCAGCTATAACAGCTTCAACTCTTCTGAGAAGGCTGTCCACAAGGTTTAGGAGTGTGTCTATGGGAATGTTTGACTATTCTCTCTTCCAGAAGCTTATTTGTGAGGTCAGGCACTGATGTTGGATGAGGAAGCCTAGCTTGCAGTTTCCCCTCTAATTCATCCCAAAAGCATTCTATCGGGTTGAGGTCAAGACTCTGTGCAGGCCAGTCAAGTTCCTCCACCCCAAACTCACTCATCCATGTCTTTATGTACTTTGTACACTGGTCTAAATAATTTAGTGGAGGGGGGATTATGGTGCAGGGTTGTTTTTCAAGGGTTGGGTTTGGCTTCTTAGTTTCACTGAAGGGAACTCTTAAGGCATCAGCAAACCAAGACCAAGACCAGGCCTTCTTGTCCACATCAGTGCCTGATCTCACAAATACGCTTCTGGAAGAATGGTCAAACATTCCCATAGACACAAAACCTTGTGGACAGCCTTCCCAGAAGAGTTGAAGCTGTTGTAGTTGCTAAGGGTGGGCCAACTCAATATTGAACCCTACTAAGACCTTTCAAGTTCATGTGTGTCTAAAGTCAGGGGTCACAATACTTTTGGCAATATATATATATATATATATATATATATATATATATATAGGGGCAGATCCGCAGAGATCTGCACCCGCGCAGCGTATCAGAGATACGCTACGCCGCCGTAACTTACTTGTCCTTGGTTCTAATCCATAAAGATTTTGCGCCGTAAGTTACGGCGGCGTAGTCTATCTCTGGCGGCGTAACGGCGCGTAATTCAAATCGGCGATTAGGGGGCGTGTTTCATTTAAATGAAGCGTGTCCCCGCGCCGAATGAACTGCGCATGCGCCGTCCCTAAATTTCCCACCGTGCATTTCGCTAAATGACGTCGCAAGGACGTAATTGTTTTTAACATAGACGTGAATTACGTCCATCCCGATTCACGGACGACTTACGCAAACAAAATTTTTTTTTTTAAATAAACGCGGGAACGAAAGGCCATACTTAACATGGCAGGTCTAACTATACGCCACAAAACAGCAGCTTTAACTATACGCCGGAAAAAGCCGACTAGAGACGACGTAAAAGAATGCGACGGCCGCTCGTACGTTCGCGGATCGTCGGAAATAGCTAATTTGCATACTCGACGTGGAAAACAACGTGAACGCCACGCAGCGGATGCCGAAAAATTGCATCTTAGATCCGAAGGCGTACGAAGCCGTACGCCTGTCGTATCTAACCTAGACGCCGTCGTATCTTGTTTTGAGGATTCAAAACAAAGTTTTGACGCGGGAAATTTGAAAGTACGCCGGCGTATCAGTAGATACGCCGGCGTACTCTCTTTGTGGATCTGCCCCATACTGTATATATTTTTTTTTTTGATATGCTGTGTAAAAAGGAATCCATAATATAAGGGGAGGGGTCAAGAATTTGACCTCAAAAGTACCAAACACACTATAACTGATTTTCCAGTCAGTAATAATAAAGAATCCAGAAACAGTTACGTAACTACTATTTTTACAAGAAGGTCAGTAGTAGTAGCCATTGCATTTTTTTTCCTAAAAATAGGTTTCCTTTAATAACAGGTACGGTAATAATAATAATAATACTTATAATTATAATAATACTAATATACAGTAGTAGTAGAAGAAGAAGAAGTTGTAGCAGTCTTTATCATGAATATAAACCATATACAATATATAATTACAAACAACCCGAAAAAGACATTAGTCATATTAGCCCTACTATCTGCCCTGTCTCATTCTGATTGCAACTAAATTGGCCATATCTTGTTTTTTTAAATTATTTTTAAAAATTGCTTTCAGAAGAAATTAAAGCGGTGGTTCACCCTAAAAACTACTTTTTCTTATTCCACTGCCCCCCCCCCACATTACAATCCGATTAAGGCTCTTATTATTTTTTTCATGCTGTACATACCTTAGTACAGCATATTCACCCGTGCATCCGGGTTGCGAGTCCCGCGGGAGTGGGCGTTCCTCACATGTGTGTGATTGACGTTTTGCCCAAAAACGAGCTCCCCCCCGTCGCGTAAGCCGCGTCACGATTGGCGAAAGGAGCCGAACGGCGATGCGCATGCGCAGTATAGCGCCGACTCGCCGTTCGGCTCCTTTCGCCAACCGTGACGCGGCTTACGTGACGGGGGGAGCTCGGGTGAATACGCTGTACTAAGGTATGTACAGCATGAAAAAAATAATAAGAGCCTTAATCGGATTGTAATGTGGGGGGGCAGTGGAATAAGAAAAAGTAGTTTTTAGGGTGAACCACCCCTTTAAGTAGACAAAATATTTATTATATTGAGCCATGACATGTTGGCTGGGTTCACACCAATGTGAATTAAATGAGGGTTTCCCCGCATCCAAATCGCATGACAGGAGAGTGTGACCGGCTCTCAATGGAGGTGGTTCACACATCTCCATGGGGGCCACAGAACTCACAGCAGAAGGGTCCCGTGCGTCTTTGGCTCCATTTCAGGTCTGAATTCAGGCAACGATCAGGATCTGATTCCCCCCTGAAATGGTGAACAGGGATGCACCAGATCCCCTGCGTCTACCCATGTGGAAGAAAAATATATTTTAAATATATTTAAAAAAAAAACATTCTTAATATATTTTTCCCAAATATATTGCCATATATTTGAAATGCTACAATTTTGGCCAGATTCAATATATTTCAAATTTGTGAATATTATTGAATATATTGGGAAATGCATTGTGAAATATGTTGCAAATATATTCATAAATATATGTTAAACTTCTGAATGCATTTAGCATTTAGCAATATATGTATGCAGCCATAAATATATTACAAAGTGCATTTTGGAATGCATTGTGCATATACTGTATTCGGAAATATATTGCTAAATGCATTCAGAAGTACATTTAACATATATTTCTGAATACATTCACAATGCATTCCAAAATGCACTTTGAAATATATTTATGGCTGCAAAAATATATTGCTAAATGCATTTAGAAGTACATTTAACATATATTTATGAATATATTTGCAACATATTTCACAATGCATTTCCCAATATATCCAATAATATATGGACGAATATATTGAAATATATTTTTTAAATATATTGAATATGGCCAAAATTGTCGCATTTCAAATATATGGCAATATATTTGGGAAAATATATTAAGAATGTTTTTTTTTTAAATATATTTTAAATATAAATGTAAATGTACTGAATGCAAAATAAAAAAAAAATACATTTTGAAATGCTGTGCATTTATATATTGTATTTTATATATTGTAGGCCTATAAAACCAGCAAATGTTTGGAAATAAAAACAATAACACAGTACAATACACACATCTTTATTATCATGTAAATATACAAAAACTACAACACAGAGAATAGAAAGTGGTGTTAACTGTGGTAAATGACATTAATGACATAAAAGTTTCTTTGTGGTATTCTGATGAGGTTCCTGATGTTTCCCTTCAGGTGATATTTCAACGCCGGAAATTTTTCTCGTAACAGCGTCACTGATCACACCTTTTGAAGTCCCAGGAAACTTTGCCAAACTGGCAGCTTTAAAAAGTAAATGGAAAATATTAGACTTATTAGATTTTCCCTGTGAATCAAAAGCCATATAAGACCCTTTTCACACTGCAGCGCTGCTAAAGCTCCGACGGTTTTTGCAGTGTTTTTGTAGCACTTTTTAGGTGTTTTTTTTTAAAGGGAAAAAGTCCAGTTTTTAATGCGCTTTTAAAGTGCTTTGGAAGTGCTGCCCTCTAATTTCAATAGGCAGGTGCGTTTTAGGAGCGCTATTTATAGCGCTTCCAACCCGCCCCAGATGCTGCTTGCAGGACTCTATCTAATGTTCCGCAAGCGCATCGCCCCAGTGTGAAAGTACTCATTGCACTGAAAGGGATGCAGTTTCATGAGCTTTTTAGAGGCTATTTCTAGCGCTAAAACGCCTGAATACTGGCTCAGTGTGAAAGGGGTCTAATAGATGCAGCTGAGTAAATAAAACTAACAAAATTAAGCATGTATAAAAATATCAAAATATTGTAGACTTTTAAAAAATCTGTATAAAAATGAACATCTTGCCTACAACTTGCCTTATTAGTTCAGACTACTACCAGACTGAGCAAGATATCTCATTTTGACACAACAGTCAAATTGGCTTACAGTCTACATGTCAAAGCTGATGTTTTCATAGGGTCTAACTGTACCGGCTTCTCTCCATCTGTCAGCCGCTTGGAGGCACCGCCTTAAAGGTTACTTTTTATTGAAGTGGTTGTAAAGGTACAAGGTTTTTTACCTTCATGTTTTCTATGCATGAATGTAAAAAAAACTTCTGTGTGCAGCAGCCCCCCTATACTTACATGAGCCCCCTCTCGATCCAGCGATGTCCACGAGAGCCTTGTCTCTCCAGGGACTTGCACTGCTGATTGGCTTTCTGTAGTGGTGGGAGCTATTGGCTCACGGTGCTGTCAATCACAGCCAGTGAGCTAATTTAGAGATGGGGTCAAGGCAAGGCTCGGTGTGTGATTGGACACACAGAGCTCTGGTTCAGGAGCACCGGCATGGGGCCTGAGAAGAGAAGGATCTGAGCTGCTCTGTGCTAACCCTTACACAGAGCAGGTAAATAGGAGTAGGACATGTTTGATATTTAAAAAAAAAAAAAGACGTTTTAATGTTTCGATACCAAAAGAAAACCTACCTGTTTAGGCCTTGAGTACGACACTTGACAAGGAGATGAGCTCAACTCTTCAGACGGGACAGAAGGTGATGCACACGATACACCCACACAGGATGAACTTCCACCATCATCCTTCAGTACTATTAGCTGCGCTCTTGTTGTTTTCAAAATATCCATTATGCCAGGCAACACTATGGAAATGCATAAAAACTTTTTAAGTAACATAATGGCCTATTTTCTCACTATATCCATTCATTTCATTTGTTAGAAATTGATGACTTGTGGAAAAATGTACTTTTACATGATTAGAGGGTTTCCTCCAGTCTGCTGCTGACCCCCCCACTAGATCAAAAATATTCCAGGAGGGTTTCTCCCAAGGTAAAAGTAAGGATGTTCCACAAAACAGAAAATCCTACTTGTGCATATAGTATGTAGTTACCTCAGTGCACTCACCGATACTATCAGGGCCGGCCCTACCATGGGACCCGATGGTACCATTGTACCAGGCAGCACTTTCAGGGGGGCAGCAAATTTCCTGCCCGCACGCCATCCCATTCCACCAGCTCCACTCTCCACTCCACTGTGGGGCTAATTGCCGCCCAACCGCTCCTCCCGTTCCACTCCACTGTGGGGTTAATTGCATGAATAGAGCCATAACAGGTCCTTTTTATACTCCTATATACATGTATAGAGCCATGATAGGTCCACTTTAGTTATCATGATATAAAATAATGGATGTGGGGGCATTTTGGTGAACGTAATTTTTTTTTTGGGGGGGGGGGGGGCAGCATTTCATTCTTGGTACCAGGCAGCACAATGTTTTGGGCCGGCACTGGATACTATAATGAATGTATTACAGTAAACTCCCAGTTACCCAACGATCCCCATTGGTACTGTTGTTTCTAGTTGCTTGAGAGCTAATAGTAACTCTCAAGCATCCACCTCCCATGGCACCCTGACCCCCTCCCACTTAGCAGCTAAAGAGTGTAGGTTTTACCACCCCCAAATTCCCATGTGAATGAGCCTTAAGCCTAGGTTCACACTGCTGCGAATTCAAAATCGCGGTAAAATGCGCGATTTTACCGTGATTTTGCGGCTGGGATTTTGCCGCGATTTCGGCCGCAATTTAATGTAAATCGCGGCCCGAAATCGCAAAAAGTAGTACAGGAACTACTTTTTGAAATCGCAGATGCGGCGTCGCACTGATTAGGACAGTGCCATTGCCGACAATTGCCGCCGATTTGAGATGCGATTTGACATGTCAAATCGCATCTCAAATCGTTCCAAATCGTACCCAGTGTGAACCAGGGCTAAAAGTGCTATTGCCAAATGCAACTAAGGGCTCATTCATAATGCGGTATGCAATGCTCCAATGCGCCTCTGAGAAATTCTGCAAGGTGGTGAGGAGGCAAAATGTTAACACCAATAATTGCAGTGAAAGGCACGTGATTGCAGCGCGGTAGTACGGCAATTATAGGTTTTAGTCAGGTGCCCACCACCGTAATTAAGTTGTCCGCTTACCAAAGGCAAGTTGTCTCAGTTGTCGGTTTTCTTCTTCCAAGTGCTTATTCCGGTTTTCCATTCACCAGCTGTCAGTCAGTCTTGGTCAGGTGCTTTGACAGCGGCTGGCGGCCCATCTGTCAGAATCCCCCAAAAAAATAAAAATTTTAGCTTTCTTTTTTTTTTTGCTTTTTTTTTAAGTGTATTTTGTGCGTGTACTCGAGAGAGGAGCCGGACTGCAGGAGTTGGGAGTAGGCAGGCCTCCCCCAGAGGCAATCTGCCACCTTTCTCCATGCCCCGGGTGGCAATGGCTGGTGTGTGAGGGGGTCCTCCCACACAGCCCGCCCTACCTGCTCCGCTTTGAAGCCCAACCGGGCAGAGTGACTCCCTATAAGGGAGTGAGAGGATCTAGCCCGCTCAACCAGCCCCGTTAGTCCTTCGCCTCTCTTTTTAGAGACCACGTGGTCAAAGTGCGTGCATGTTAACCCAATTTCGAGTGCGTGTAAGTGTGGTGGTTTTTGTGGGAGGGGGGTGGGTGTACTAAGCGCAGGCTTACCTCGCATAGCACACCCACCGGGAGCCGGGCTGAGACCACCAAACTCAATTCACATGTAGCCGAGACCGGGATCCGAACCCCTAGCTGCAGAGGTGAATGGCTTGTCAGCGCAGTGCCAATCGCGTTGAGCGTTGAGTTGGGGCCGGCGTAAGCCTGCGTAATTCAAATGTGGAAGGGGGGGCGTGTTTTTTGTTAATGTGTGATGACCTGACGTGATTGACGCCGTCCGTGTACATATCCCAGTGTGCATTGTTCCCAAGTACGCCGCAACGACGTATTGGTTTCGACATGAACGTAAATTACGTCCAGCCCTATTCGCGAAAGACTTAAAAAATAAAAAAATCGAAGCGGGAACGACGTCCATACTTAACATTGCGTGCGCCTCATAGAAGCAGGAGCAACGTTACGCCGAAAAAGTCTTACGCAAACGATGTAAAAAACTACCGCCGGGCGCACGTACGTTTGTGAATCGGCGTAACTAGGTAATTTGCATACTCTACGCCGAAAACCACGGAAGTGCCACCTAGCGGCCAGCGTGAGAATGCACCCTAAGATACGACGGCGTAAGAGAATTACGCCAGTCAGATCTTAGGCTAATGTCGGCGTATCTTGCTTTCTGAATACAGATAGTAGATACGCCGGCGCAGCTTTGAATTTACGTGGCGTATCTATGGATACGCCGGCGTAATTCTTTGCTGAATCTGGCCCACTGATGAGTGAGTTTGGTAATAATAGTGCAACTTCTGATTCATGGATTAAACAGAACATTGAAGATTTATATCCAGAGTTTATCTCGGTACTCTGTAAGCAGACAAGATCCTTGGACTGTGGATGTGGATGTCTGAAGGTTCTCATTCATTCAGGTCAATCAATAAATCAAGGTAACTGGACTTGCTCTATTTTAAGATGTTTTGCTGGTCCGCCGACAAGCGTTCTCAATTCAGAATGACTTGTACGAAAATTATTTGGGAATAGAAAATGGATGCGAGAGGTTTATCTGCTTTGTATTAAATGGATTATGTGCTTGAAAGCTTATAAAAAAAAAAAATATTATATTTGAATCTTTTTTTTTTTTTAAACAGTAAAACAAACCAAATTAAAATGGGAGTGGGTCTCTTATAAATGTGTTCAGAATGTTATCAAAGTTATATATTTATTTTCCAAGTCAATATTACAAAAATATCAGAAAAAAATATATTTTAAAAATATATTTTCTGATAGATATCTTTGGAAAATACATTTAAATTATATTTTTGGAATGCATTTACAAATATATGTAGAAATATATGTTGAAATTACTTTTGTATATGTTAAAGTCTCAAGAATATATTTAAAAAATATATTTTCCAATATATGTGTTAGGAAAATACATTTAAATTATATTTTTGGAATGCATTTACAAGTATATTTAAAAATATATGTTTAAATGCATTTTTTATATGTTCAAAAATATCTAGAAAATATATTTACAAACATATATTTTCAAATATATGCCTTTGGGAAATATATTTAAATTATATTTTTGGAATGCATTTACAAATGTATGTAAAAATATATGTTGGAATTACTTTTTTTATGTGTTAAAAAAAAATCTG
Organism: Rana temporaria; assembly: GCF_905171775.1. Classification (NCBI taxonomy): domain Eukaryota; kingdom Metazoa; phylum Chordata; class Amphibia; order Anura; family Ranidae; genus Rana; species Rana temporaria. The sequence goes on along the minus strand of NC_053498.1, from coordinate 21,673,179 downwards.
AGGAATATATTTAAAAAATATATTTTCCAATATATGTGTTTGGAAATACCTTTAAATTATATTTTTGGAATGCATTTACAAGTATATTTAAAAAGATATGGTTAAATGCATTTTTTTTAGATTTTCAAAAATATCTGGAAAATATATTTAAAACAATATATTTTCAAATATATGCCTTTGGAAAATATATTTTAATTTACATTTTTGGAATAGATGTAAAAATATATTAGCGTAGGCCAATATATTGTAAATATATTAAAAATATATAATTTTTTTTAATAAATATATTGGAAATATATTTTTCTTCCGTATGGGATAGCTGCTTCGCAAATAGTGTAAACCCAGCCTAAAAGTGACTCGGTCATGGTTTTACCACATGCCGATCAGTTTTACTACGGTAACATTGCTCGGCTGGGAGAAACGTTATGTTACGTCGCTTCGCCCTGTGGCCACTAGGGACTAGGGTGACCATGTGTCCCGGATTTCCCGGGACAGTCCTGCATTTTGCAGGTCTGTCCCGGGCGCATTCATTCCAGGACAATACAGTGTCCCAGAATGAAACTGACACAGCCACCCCCAGGGCCAATCTGATGCCCCCAAAAAAGGGCGCCACATCACCACTTTACTCACTGACAGTACTTGTCCTGGCCGGGAATGCCTGGAGGAGCACAATCCCCGCCTCCTGCTTGTGATTGGAGAAATCATAAATCCTGCCTCCTGTGTCCAATCACTGTGCTGTGATTCATTACAGCACAATCTGATTTTTGGGAAGGGAGGGTGTCCCTGAATGGTAGTTTGGAAATGTGGTTACCCTACTAGAGACGTCCGCCGCCGAAGGGTACACGCACGTGCCTACTGCTCACCCCCGGAGCCGATGCGAGTACCCGACGGGTGTTTTGACCGCCAGGCACCCACGATCGCTCGTGACAGAGCCGGAACCAGGAGCTCCCGGTTCTCTTAGGAGAGAAATTACGTATGAATGAATGATATGTATGAACAGCGATCTGTCATTTCCCCTAGTAAGTTCCACCCCCCTTCAGTTAGAACATGTATAGGGAACACAATTAACCCATTGATTGCCCCCTAGTGTTAACCCCTTCCCTACCAGTGAGGCCCCGTACACACGGCCGAGGAACTCGACGTGCCAAACACGTCGAGTTCCTCGTCGAGTTCCTCGTCGAGTTCAGGGATAAAGCCGCCGAGGAGCTCGGCGGGCCGCCTTCTCCCATAGAACGAGAAAATAGAGAACATGTTCTCTATTTTCTCTACGAGTTCCTCGGCGGCTCCATCGGGCCAAAAGTGTACAGACGACAGAGTTTCTCGGCAGAATCCGGGTTTGACCGAGTTTCTCGGTGAATTCTGCCGAGAAACTCTGTCGTGTGTACGAGGCCTTACATTTCCACAGTAATCAGTGCATTTTTATAGCACTGATCGATGTATAAATGCCAGCGGTAAAAAAAAAAGTGTCAAAGGTGTCCGATATGTCCGCCATAAGGTCGCAGTCCCGATAAAAATTGCAGATCGTCGCCATTACTAGTAAAAAAATATATAATAAAAATGCCATAATTCTTTCCCCTATTTTGTATACGCTATAACTTTTGCACAAACCAATCAATAACGCTTATTGCGATTTTTTTTTTTACCAATAATATGTAAAAGAATACACATAGGCCTAAACTGAGGACAAAATTATTTTTTGGGGAAAAAAATGGGGGATATTTATTATAGCAAAAAGTAAAAATGTACGCTGTTCTTTTGTTTATAGCGCAAAAAAATTTAAACCGCAGAGGTGATCAAATACCACCAAAATAAAGCTCTATTTGTGGGAGGAAAAAAAATAGGGTTTACATACAGAATGCATTAATGAAGTCAAATACTGAGTTTTGTGTTAATTATCCTGTTGATAGAATAATTGTTTCCATGGCCTATAACTCATACTATTTTTTTTTTTCAGCATTTAGCATATCCTGCGTCTACTGTACTACTAATACATCAACCTCGTGCACAGGAACTGCATATATATGCTCTCCATCCACCTCAGTATGTTTATCTCAATTGACCAAACAATACACAGGTGAGACCACATAAAACCATATATTTATGGATATATTAATTAAATAATTAATTAAATAATTCCATGCCCTTGCTGGGGATATCATATGGACCCTTAAAGTTAGTGGTGGTGGGTATGAGCTCCTCAAAGATTTGGGAGACATCAGGGGCCAGATCCACATACATGTAGATCAGCGCAGCGTATTCAGAGATACACTACGCCGCCGTACCTTACCTGGCGCATTTTCGAATCCTTAGCGAGTTTGCGCCGTAAGTTATGGCGGCGTAGTGTATTTCTGTCGGCGGATTTGAAATTGGGCGGGTTGGAGGCGGGTTTCATTTAAATGAAGCGCGTCCCCACGCCGAATGAAATGCGCATGCGTCGTTCCTAAATTTCCCGCCGAGCATTGCGCTAAATGACGTCGCAACGACGTCATTTTTTGAACTTAGACGTGACTTACGTCCATCCCTATTCACAGACGACTTACGCAAAAAAAAGTCAAATTTCGACGCGGGAACGACGGCCATACTTTAACATGGCAAGTCTATCTATACGCCGCAAAATAGCAGCTTTAACTATACGCCGTAAAAAGCCGACGTAAGAGAATGCGACGGCCACGCGTACGTTCGTGGATGGTCGGAAAAAGCTAATTTGCATACCCGACGCGGAAAACGACGCGAACTCCACCCAGCAGACGCCGAAGTATTGCATCTGCGATCCGAAGGTGTACGAAGCCGTACGCCTGTCGGATCGAACCCAGATGCCGTCGTATCTTGGTTTGAGGATTCAAACTAAAGATACGACGCAGGAAATTTGAAAGCAAGGCGTACTTGCTCTGTGGATCTCCCCCCCCCCCGGGTCTTTATTAGGGACCCCAACAAGAAGGCATACGTTGAACAGAAATGTTTTCCCATGATGAGCTCCTCAGTGGTTTCACCAAGGGGACTGGAGTAAAATACCATGTAGCAAAGAAGTCCTAACAGTCCATTCATATTTACTTGAATCTTCGTCATTCATGTCGAATGGTCTCCCCCAACACTGTCTATAATGTCAAATCTTTCCTCTCTATGTAGAATAATATTGGACTAATAGAGTTAAGGTTAGGCACATTCAACCGCAGGTTCGATAGACACAGATCGCTATTGTCAGCGTCATGTCGAATCTCCATATCTATATTGAACTGTTGTAGCGACGAAAACCAAAATAAAGCATTTTTTTATGTCGGATCTTTCGTGTTTCGGATTCTGCGCGTTCGTTTTCATTTGTTAAAGCGGATGTGCCACTAAACAAATATATTAAAAGCCAGCAGCTACAGATACTGCAGCTGCTGACTTTTAATATAAGGACACTTACCTGTCCTGGAGTCCAGCGGTGATCGCAGCAGATGACGAGCCGATCGCTCGTCACCCTGCTGCTCCCCCCTCCATCCACGGTGAGGGAACCAGGAAGTGAAGCGCTCCGGCTTCACTGCCCGGTTCCCTACGGCGCATGCGCGAGTCGCGCTGCGCCCGCCGATTGGCTCCCGCTGTGTGCTGGGAGCCGAGTGTTCCCAGCACACAACGGGGGACGGACGGGAAGGGGAAAAAAAACCCGTCCTTTGCCCGTATCGTAGGGCCGGAAGTGGGTGCAGATACCTGTCTGTAGACAGGTATCTGCACCCCCCTCCCCCCTGAAAGGTGTCAAATGTGACACCGGAGGGGGGGAGGGTGCCGATCAGCGGGACTCCACTTTAGAGTGGAGATCCGCTTTAAAACGATAACGAAAATACCCTAAATTTGGACAAAAATGAATGCACATGTCTACTAGTCAGTGCTATAACAAATACTTGGCAAGGGCAGCAGCTTTCCACCATTGATCTTTTTAGCTTTATGTAAGGGTGGCAGACTACCACTGTAAGAGGGAGGGGGGCATTCTATCCATTGGTTGTCAATGTAAGAGACATTCTTCCCATTAAATTGATTTTAGCAAGGGTTCCCCGAGACATGAAAGGTTAAGAAAGGCTGCTTTACATAGCAAATATAACTTGTAAGTTTTATGATTACATTTTTAATTTCTTGGATAAGTCCAGGAGAGATTCTAACGAAATTGCGGGAGAGAATAATATTTGACTCTATACATTTTCTCTGTTTGTAGATAGTGGATACCCCCCAATGTACGTGTTCAAAAGAATGTGCTCCTCCTCCTCTTATTGTAACTATAAGGGCACCATGACAGACTTACAATTTAAAACGGTGACATCAACTACTTGTTGTACTACGAGCTCATGTACCCCTACAAAACCCGTCTGTAAGTAGATCAAAGAAAACCTTTTTCAGTGTTGTCATCACATTTTATATAGTTTAACACTTCTATTTTTTTATTTGATCCTTCCATTCCTTTCTTCTCCCTTCCTTCCTTCTATCCATTCTTCCTTCCTTCTATCCTTCCTTCCTTCTATCCATTCTTCCTTCCTTCTATCCTTCCTTCCTTCTATCCATTCTTCCTTCCTTCCTTCTATCCATTCTTCCTTCCTTTTATCCTTCCTTCCTTCTATCCTTCCATTCTTCCTTCCTTCTATCCTTCCATTCTTCATTCCTTCTATCCTTCCTTCCTTCTATCCATTCTTCCTTCCTTCTATCAATTCTTCCTTACTTCTATCCATTCTTACTTCCTTCTATCCTTCCTACCTTCTATCCATTCTTCCTTCCTTCTATCCTTCCTTCCTTCCTTCTATCCATTCTTCTTTCCTTCTATCCTTCCATTCTTCTTTCCTTCTATCCTTCCATTCTTCCTTCTATTCTTCATTATTGCTATCCATTCTTCCTTCTATCCATTATTCCTTCCTTCTATCCTTCCTTCCTTCTATCCTTCCTTCCTTCTATCCATTCTTCCTTCCTTCTATCCATCCATCCTTCTATCCTTCCATTCTTCCTTCCTTCTATCCTTCCTTCCTTCATTCTATCCATTCTTCCCTCCTTCTATCCATTCTTCTTTCCTTCTATCTTTACATTCTTCCTTCCTTCTATCCTTCCTTTTTTCTATCCATTCTCCTTTCCTTCTATCATTCCATTCTTCTTTCCTTCTATCCTTCCATTCTTCCTTTCTTCTATCCTTCATTATTTCTATCCATTCTTCCTTCCTTCTATCCATTCTTCCGTCCTTCTTTCTATTCTTCCTTCCTTCTATCCTTCCATTCTTCCTTCCTTCTATCCTTCCTTCCTTCTATCCATTCTTCCTTCCTTCTATCCATTCTTCCCTCCTTCTATCCATTCTTCTTTCCTTCTATCTTTACATTATTCCTTCCTTCTATCCTTCCTTTTTTCTATCCATTCTTCTTTCCTTCTATCCTTCCATTCTTCCTTTCTTCTATCCTTCATTCTTTCTATCCATTCTTCCTTCCTTCTATCCATTCTTCCTTCCTTCCTTCTATCCTTCCTTCCTTCTATCCATTCTTCCTTCCTTCTATCCATTCTTCCCTCCTTATATCCATTCTTCTTTCCTTCTATCTTTACATTCTTCCTTCCTTCTATCCTTCCTTTTTTCTATCCATTCTTCTTTCCGTCTATCATTCCATTCTTCTTTCCTTCTATCCTTCCATTCTTCCTTTCTTCTATCCTTCTATCCATTCTTCCTTCCTTCTATACATTCTTCCTTCCTTCTTTCTATTCTTCCTTCCTTCTATCCTTCCATTCTTCCTTCCTTCTATCCATATTTCCTTCCTTCTTTCCTTCTATCGTTCCTCCCTTCTATCCTTCCTTCTATCCATTATTCCATTCTTCTATCATTCCTTCCTTCTATCCCTCTTCCCTCTCTTTGTATCCTTCCTTCCTTCTATCCATGCTTCCTTCCTTTTATCCATTCTTCCTTCATTCTATCCTTCCATCATTCCTTACTTCTATCCATTCTTCCTTCCTTCTATCCGTTCTTCCTTCTATCCGTTCTTCCTTCTATTCATTCTTCCTTCCTTCTATCCTTCCTTCCCTCTATCCATTCTTCCTTCATTCTATCCTTCCATTCCATCTTTCCTTCTATCCATTCTTCCTTCCTTCTATCCTTTCATTCGTCCTCCCCTCTATCCATTCTTCCTTCCTTTTATCCATTCTTTCTTCCTTCTATCCATGTTTCCATCCTTCCTTCCTTATGCAGTGCCTGCAGTCAACACTGTACCCAATGCTTACTCCTGCCCTGCCTGCAGCAGAACGGAAATCGTACCGTGCCCCATGGACTACGTCATACAATGTACAGGCAGTCAGGGCCAGTGCATGCAGTATGTGGAAAATGAGGTTGTCACAAGTAAGTGTATAATGATACATGACCCAGGAAAGTATATACTCTATGCGTGTCTACCTCTACTGCCCCTGAAAGAAAACTGTAATATGTTTGGGTAAATTTTATTTATATTTTTATAAAAATATTTATATATTATTTTATTTATATTTATTCGCTTTTAATTTAATTTTATTTTTTTACATTTATACATTATGAAAAGTTATATCTGTTCTTGTCCCATATGTACACAATCTTTGTTTAATAGATACACCTTTGATATATAACAAATGATTCCTTCTTCCTTCCTTCTATCCTTCCTTCTATCCATTCTTCCTTCCTTGTATCCATTCCCCCTTCCTTCTATCCTTCCTTCATTCTATCCACTTTCCTTTCTTCTATCCTTTCATTCTTCCTTCCTTCTATCCTTCCTTCCTTCTATCCTTCCTTCTATCCATTCCTCCTTCCTTCTATCCTTCCTTCCTCCCTTCCTTCTATCCACTTTCATTCCTTCTATCCTTTCATTCTTCCTTCCTTCTATCCTTTCTTCGTTCTATCTATTCTTCCTTCCCTCTATCCATTCTTCCTTCCTTCTATCCTTCCTTCCTTCTATCCATTCTTCCTTCCTTCTATCCTTCCTTCCTTCTATCTATTCTTCCTTCCTTCTATCCTTCCTTCCTTCTATCTATTCTTCCTTCCTTCTATCCTTCCATTCTTCCTTCCTTCTATCCTTCCTTCATTTTATCCATTCTTCCTTCCTTCTATCCTTCCTTCTATCCATTCCTCCTTCCAGTTTCTTCTACCCTTCCTTCCTTCTATCCATCCTTCCTTCTTTCTATCCTTCCATTCTTCCTTCCATCTATCCTTCCTTCCTTCCTTCTATCCATTCCTCCTTCCAGTTTCTTCTACCCTTCCTTCCTTCTATCCATCCTTCCTTCTTTCTATCCTTCCATTCTTCCTTCCATCTATCCTTCCTTCCTTCATTCTATCCATTCTTCCTTCCGTCTATCCTTCCATTCTTCCTTCCTTCTATCCTTCCTTCATTCTATATATTCTTCCTTCCTTCCTTCGATCCTTCCTTCTATCCATTCTTCCTTCCTTCTATCCTTCCTTCTATCCATTCCTCCTTCCAGTTCCTTCTACCCTTCCTTCCATCCATTCTTCCTTCCATCTATCCTTCCATTCTGCCTTCCTTCTATCCATTCTTCCTTCCATCTATCCTTCTATTCTTCCTTCCTTCTATCCTTCCTTCATTCTATCTATTCTTCCTTCCTTCGATCCTTCCTTCTATCTATTCTTCCTTCCTTCTATCCTTCCATTCTTCCTTCCTTCTATCCTTCCTTCATTCTATCTATTCTTCCTTCCTTCGATCCTTCCTTCTATCTATTCTTCCTTCCTTCGATCCTTCCTTCTATCCATTCTTCCTTCCTTCTATCCTTCCTTCCTCCTATCCATTATTCATTTTTTTTTTACATTTATACATTATGAAAAGTTATATCTGTTCTTGTCCCATATGTACACAATCTTTGTTTAATAGATACACCTTTGAAATATAACAAATGATTCTCAGAGAACTATGGACAGCTAAGTGACTGCACAGCAGAAGTAGCTCCTTTTCTGGCACAGCTGTCTCTCATTGGCTGATTGGTCTGATAAGGGGTCATTAACTGCTGTAAGTCATTGACTTGTGTGTGTAAATTCTAGCTAGAGCTATTTAGCTCTGTTAACAGCATGCAAATAGAGAAGCTGAGCGCTCCACCTGCTTGCTAAAACTTTTTATAGTCCTATAATTGGCTAAGATCACAGCAATCAAATAAAGCAGCTTTGACTTATGCCGCGTAAACACGATCGGTCCATCCGATGAGAACGGTCTGATGGACCGTTTTGATAGGTTTAAACGATGAAGCTGACTGATGGTCCGTCGCGCCTACACACCATCGGTTAAAAAAACGATCGTGTCAGAACGCGGTGACGTAAAACACAACGACGTGCTGAAAAAAACAAAGTTCAATGCTTCCAAGCATGCGTCGACTTGATTGTGAGCATGCGTTGATATTTAACCGATGAACGTGCCTACAAACGATCGGTTTTCTTCTATCGGTTAGGTATCCATCGGTTCAATTTAAAACAAGATCGCTTTTTTTTTAACCTATGGATAAATAACCGATGGTGCCCACACACGATCGGTTTTGACCGATGAAAACGGTCCATCAGACCGTTCTCATCGGTTTGACCGATCGTGTGTACGCGGCATAGGAGTCATTAGTCCCTCCATTACTATATAATTACTACATTACTACTCCAGATTTGTATAGAGAGCTGTCCATTTGCTGAACAGAATTTCACTTATTTCCTCTATCACCAATAGTAGGGCCAGCAGTAAAATAGATCCTCTGGGTACGGGGAATGTTTTGAAATAAACAGTATCTGCAAAAATGAGCATCCGAACATCGGTGCCACCCGTGGCAGCACTATCACCCTAGGCAGGGTCGCCAATGGGGGGCAGAGCCAGCCTTTCTTTCCTTTGCCCAGACTAGGGGACTTCTTGTTCTCTATGGGATGCAGGTGGAGGATTACTACAGGCAGCAGCTGCTTTCAGGAGCAGAAGAAGTAATATTTTATACTCCTGACCCCTGCACTATGTATGTTACATTCTCCTGATCTCTGTACGTTACATACTCCTGATCCCTATACTCTGTACATTACATAATTCTGACTCCTGCACTCTGTACGCTGTTTACTCCTGATCCCTGCACTCTGTATGTTACATGCTCCTGATCCCTGAACTCTGTACATTACATACTCCTAATCTCTGCACTCTGTACATTACATACTCCTGACCCCTGCATTCTGTACATTACATTCTCCTGATCCCTGATCTCTGTATGTTACATGCTCCTGATCCCTGAACTCTGTACATTACATACTCCTAATCTCTGCACTCTGTACATTACATACTCCTGACCCCTGCATTCTGTACATTACATTCTCCTGATCCCTGATCTCTGTACATTACATACTCCTGATCCCTGATCTCTGCACGTTACATGCTCCTGATCCCTGAACTCTGTACGTTACTTACTCCTGACTCCTGCACTCTGTACGTTGCATACTTCTGATCCCTGCACTCTGTATGTTACATACTCGTGACTCCTGCACGCTGTACATTGCATACTCCTGATCATTGCACTCTGTACAATACATACTCCTGATCCCTGATCTCTGTACGTTACATACTCATGATCCCTATACTCTGTACATTACTTAATTCTGACTCCTGCACTCTGTACGCTGTATACTCCTGATCCCTGCACTCTGTACACTGTATACTCCTGATCCCTGCACTCTGTACGCTACATGCTCTTGATCCCTGAACTCTGTACGTTGCATACTTCTGATTCCTGCCCTCTGTATGTTACATACTCTTGACTCCTGCACTCTGTATGTTACATACTCTTGACTCCTGCACTCTGTACGTTGCATACTCCTAATCCCTGCGCTCTGTATGTTGTATACTCCTAATCCCTGCATTCTGTATGTTGTATACTCCTAATCCCTGCACTCTGTATGTTGTATACTCCTAATCCCTGCACTCTGTATGTTGTATACTCCTAATCCCTGCACTCTGTATGTTGTATACTCCTAATCCCTGCACTCTGTACGTTGCATACTCCTAATCCCTGCATTCTGTATGTTGTATACTCCTAATACCTGCATTCTGTATGTTGTATACTCCTGATCCCTGCACTCTGTATGTTGTATACTCCTGGTCCCTCCCGTTATATACAACTGATGACTATCTGATATTCTGACAGATGAATGCTACTTGTTGCACTTTGAATTTTATATTAGGCCAATAAAATATAATATTGATCATCCCAACATCATAACCACATTAACCTTACTATTTATTATAGAATTTTCCAGGATACGAGTCTAAAACAATGTCACATTTTGTTTCTGTTTCAGCTGGGAGCGCCCGATATGACAACATGACCGGCTGTTGTGATGCCGCTTTCGCAGCGACGCTTCTTCCATTATTTTACAGTAGTTCCTCCGGGTACAAATCGTACATCCCTGCTTACCAAGCAACAACCTTAAAACCAAGTAATTTGTTTTTTTTATCATCAAAACTTAGATGTGACCATTGACCTTGGGATTAAACCCAAACTCCAGGCAGACATAAAAGATACAAAAAAAGGACCGGACCAATATGCTGCTAAAAGACCCAAGGGGTTTTTACAATTCGGCACTGCGTCGCTTTAACAGACAATTGCGCGGTCGTGCGACGTGGCTCCCAAACAAAATTGGCGTCCTTTTTTCCCCACAAATAGAGCTTTCTTTTGGTGGTATTTGATCACCTCTGCGGTTTTTATTTTTTGCGCTATAAACAAAAATAGAGCGACAATTTTGAAAAAAAAAACAATATTTTTTACTTTTTGCTATAATAAATATCCCCCAAAAACATATATAGAATTTTTTTTTCCCTCAGTTTAGGCCGATACGTATTCTTCTACCTATTTTTGGTAAAAAAAATCGCAATAAGCGTTTATCGATTGGTTTGCGCAAAATTTATAGCGTTTACAATTTTAGGGGATAGTTTTATTATTTTTTATTTTTTTTACTACTAATGGCGGCGATCAGTGATTTTTTTCGTGACTGCGACATTATGGCGGACACTTCGGACAATTTTGACACATTTTTGGGACCATTGTCATTTTCACAGCAAAAAATGCATTTAAATTGCATTGTTTATTGTGAAAATGACAGTTGCAGTTTGGGAGTTAACCACAGGGGGCGCTGTAGGAGTTAGGGTTCACCTAGTGTGTGTTTACAACTGTAGGGGGGTGTGGCTGTAGGTCTGACGTCATCGATCGAGTCTCCCTATAAAAGGGATCACTCGATCGATGCGCCGCCACAGTGAAGCACGGGGAAGCAGTGTTTACATACGGCTCTTCCCGTTCTTCAGCTCCGGGGAGCGATCGCGACGGAGCGGCTATAACGAATAGCCGCTCCGTCGTCCCAGATCGTTCCCCGCGGGAATCCGACCGCCGCATGTAGCGTGGGGGTCCCGATCGGACCCCCGACCCACGTCTAGGCAAGGAGGTAAAGGTAGGCCAATGTGCCTGTACGTGCCATTCTGCCGACGTATATCTACATGCGGCGGTCGGGAAGTGGTTAAAGTGGACCTTCAGTCATTTTTTTATCTTTCCATCTATTAAATCTTCTTCAGCCCTGCTTCCCTCCAGCACACTGCAAGTGATTGACAGCCTCAGCTGAACATGTTTCCCTATGAGACTGTGTAGAGTGGGTGTGTCTATTCCCTCCACTCAGGTCTCAGATTACACTCAGCTCCCTACTGTGCAGTGAGTGATGTTAGACCTCTGCCCCTGCCTTCTGGAGCTGAACTTTGAACAGCTCTTGTACCTGTTCAGATAAACAGGTACAACTTATGTAGGAGGATTTGTTTCATCACTGTGTGCCGCCTAAAGCTTGTCACTTCACTGGGTATATGTAAGTGTTTACAACCACTTCAAATGTAAAAACAGCCCCCCACATATGTATTACATTTGCGTATTTAGGTCCGGATTCACGTAGAAGCACGTTTCTTTGTGCGGGCGTAACGTATCCTATTTACGTTACACCTCCGCAACTTTGACAGGCAAATGCCTTATTCTCAAACCAAAGTTGCGGCGGCGTAGCGTAAATAGGCCGCCGTAAGCCCGCCTAATTCAAATGTGGAAGATGTGGACGTGTGTTATATAAATTTTATGCGACCCCACGTAAATTACGCTTTTTACGAACGGCGCATGCGCCGTCCGTGAAAGTATCCCAGTGCGCATGCTCCAAATTAACCCGCAAGAAGCCAATGCTTTTGACGTGAACGTAAATGACGCACAGCCCTATTTGCGAACGACTTACGCAAACGACGTAAAACGTGAAAAATTTGACGCATGTTTTTCCGACGTCCATACTTAACGTTGGTACGCCTCATCTGCGCCTCATATAGCAGGGGTAACTTTACGCCGGGAAAAGCCTTATGTAAACGGCGTATCTGTACTGTGTGGGCCGGGCGTACGTTCGTGAATTGGTGTATCTAGCTGATTTACATATTTCTAGGCGTAAATCAGCGTACACGCCCCTAGCGGCCAGCGTAAATATGCAGTTAAGATACGACGGCGTAAGAGACTTACGCTGGTCGTATCTTAGTGAAATTTTGGCGTATCTGATTCTTTGAATCAGGCGCCAAGATACGACGGCTCGGACTCAGAGTTAAGACGGCGTATCTGGTACAAGAATCCGGGCCTTAGCTGTTTGCCTGGGGTACAGCTTTAAGCACTTGCTGATCACCTCATAGCAGATATACTGCTACAGGGTGACCACGCTGTGCAGAATCACATATATATATATATATATATATATATATATATATATATATATATGTAATTTTACACTTCTGGGTAGAGGGCAGCGCATTGCTTCTGCTGTGATTTGTCACAGCCAGAGCCAATCAGCCGGTGCCAGACAAAGCATTTCCGTCGCCAGCCACTGATCGTCGATAGCAGAGGCCGGATGAGCCCTGCATACAGTGGGCTAGATTCAGATAGGTTAGCGGACCTTTAGATCCGCGTAACCTATGTGATTTACGTTACGCCGCCGCTATTTTGAAGCAAGTGCTTTATTCAGAAAGCACTTGCCTCTAAAGTTGCGGCGACGTATCGTAAATCCCCCGGCGGAATTCAAATTCCGTGGCTAGGGAGCGGGTACTATTTAAATCAGGCGCGTCCCCGCGCCGATCGAATAGCGCATGCGCCGTCCGCAAATTTTCCCAGCGTTCATTGCTCCAAATGACGTCGCAAGGACGTCATTGGTTTCGACGTTAGCGTAAATTACGTCCGGCCGTATTCGCAAACGACTTACGCAAACGACATAAAAAATTCAAAACTCGGCGTGGGAACGACGGCCATACTTAACATAGGATACGCCGCACTTACCCCTGCTATAGCAGGGGTAACTTTCCGCCGGAAAAAGGCAAACGACATAAAAAAAAAGCGCCGGGCGGTCGTTCGTTTCTGAATCGGCGTAAATGCTCATTTGCATATTAGACGCGTAAAAGATATGGAAGCGCCACCTAGCGGCCGGCCTGGAATTGCAGCCTAAGATCCGACGGTGTAAGTCACTTACACCTGTCGGATCTTAGGGAGATCTATGCGTAACCTGATTCTATGAATCAGGCGCATAGATACGACGGCCGGACTCAGAGATACGATATACCGTTGTATTTACTGCGATATTCGGCAGCTAGCAGTGCGGTTTTAACCCCCACTAGCGACCGAAAAAGGGTTAATACCGCCGGCAATGCGCCTCTGCAGAAGCGCATTGCCGGCGGTATTACCGCGGGTTTCCCATTAATTTCAATGGGAAGGAGCGGTATAGGAGCGGTAAACACCCCGCTCCTATACCGCTCCAAAGATGCTGCTTGCAGGAGATTTTTTTTCCTCCCGACAGCGCCCTCTGGCTTTCACGTTAAGAATGCTGGGGGAGGATTATTTCAGTTGTTATTTATGTGCTATTTTTAGCGCTAAAACGCCTGAAATACGCCTCAGTGTGAAAGGCGCCTTATTGTCAAAGCTTGATTAACCACTTAACAACCGCCCTATAGACGAAATACGTCTACAAGGCGGTTGCTTAACTCTAGGAGGGCGTCAATGTACGTCCTCCTAGAATCGCGCTCCCACACGCCCTGTGGGGCGCGCACACGGGAGTCTCCGTGACCGCCGGGTCCTCCGGACCCGGCTGATCACGGATCATGGTAAATCGCCGCTGATAGCGGCGGTTTACCACGTGATCGCTCCGTCCAATGACGGAGCGATCATTAGTAAACAAACCGGCGTCATGTGATGACGCCGGTTCCTCCCTCTCCTCTCTGTACCGAACGGTACAGTGTGAGAGAGGAGAGGGGAGAGAGCGGAAGCAGCAGCAGCTGCTGCGGGCTGGATCTGTGACACATGCAGTCACAGATCCAGCCATCCCTCCCTGTGCAATACTCTGCAATGCCCCCATACTCTGCAATGCCCCCATACTCTGCAATGCCCCCATACTCTGCAATACCCCCATACTCTGCAATGCCCCCATACTCTGCAATGCCCCCATACTCTGCAATGCCCCCATACTCTGCAATGCCCCCATACTCTGCAATACCCCAAAATACTCTGCAATGCCCCCATACTCTGCAATACCCCGCAATACTCCGCAATGCCCCGCAATACTCCGCAATGCCCCGCAATACTCCGCAATGCCCCGCAATACTTCACAATACCCCGCAATACTTCACAATACCCCGCAATACTCCGCAATACCCTGCAATACCCCACAATACTCCGCAATACCCCACAATACTCCACAATACCCCACAATACCCTGCAACGTCGTCTATGTGGATTTTTAAGTAGCAAAGTTTGGCGCCATTCCACGAGCGTGTGCAATTTTGAAGGGTGACATGTTGGGTATCTATTTACTCGGCGTAACTTCATCTTTCACATTTTTGCAAAAGAATGAAGAAAAAATACTAAATTTGCCAAATTTTATAACAGAAACAAAGAAAAATTATTTTTTTTTACCGAATTTTCAGTCTTTTTTCTCTTATAGCGCAAAAAATAAAAAACCCAACGGTTATTAAATACCACCGAAAGAAAGCTCTATTTGTGTGAAAAAAAGGACAAAAATTTAATTTGGGTACAGTGTTGTATGAATGAGTAATTGTCATTCAAATTGTGAGAGCACCAAAAGCTGAAAATTGGTCTGGTTATTAAGGGGGTTTACGTGCCCAGTGGTCAAGTGGTTAAACAAGTTGAGGTTAGAAGCTTATTGGTTACCATGCACAGATGCACCAAATGATGTCTATTTTAGTAAATCCCACCCCACTGTGTGTGGTTTAGACTCTAGAAGCCATCCTACACCAATTCCTGACAAGCTTATTTAATATTCACCAACTGTCAATAACTTAATTTTAATATCTTTCCTAGACAATATCCTGTTCTGTAACAACTACATCAATTCCACCGACCTAAAGCTTCTTTACAATCCTTATATATGCTTACCAACGGAGGACGTCTGTGTGACCGAGGTCTACCGAACTACAGATGGTAACTTCTGATACTTTATTACTTTATCATACAGAAAAAAAAAGTCAAGTACATAAATTGTTAATGGAAAAATTAAACAGTTTTGGATTAATGTCATTTTAATTTTATATTTCTACATTTTAATTGATTTATATATACACGACTGTGCAAAAGTTTTAGGCAGCTGTGAAAAAATGCTGTAATTGAAGAATGCTTTCGGAAATAAAAGTGTAAATAGTTTTTTTTTAACCACTTAAGCCCCGGACCATATTGCTGGTCAAAGACCAGAGCACTTTTTGCGATTCGGCACTGCGTCGCTTTAACTGACAATTGCGCGGTCGTGCGACGTGGCTCCCAAACAAAATTGACGTCCTTTTTTTCCCACAAATAGAGCTTTCTTTTGGTGGTATTTGATCACCTGTGCGGTTTTTATTTTTTGCGCTATAAACAAAAATAGAGCGACATTTTTGAAAAAAATGCAATATTTTTTAATTTTTGCTATAATAAATATCCCCCAAAAATATATAAAAAAAAAATGTCCTCAGTTTAGGCCGATACGTATTCTTCTACCTATTTTTGGTAAAAAAAATCGCAATAAGCGTTTATCGGTTGGTTTGCGCAAAATTTATAGCGTTTACAAGATAGTTTTATTGCATTTTTACAATTTTTTTTTTTTTTTACTACAGCGATTTTTTTCGTGACTGC
Source organism: Rana temporaria (assembly GCF_905171775.1). Taxonomy (NCBI): domain Eukaryota; kingdom Metazoa; phylum Chordata; class Amphibia; order Anura; family Ranidae; genus Rana; species Rana temporaria. Next base: position 21,657,051 of record NC_053498.1, on the reverse strand, counting down.
GAAATTATGGCGGACACTTCGGACACTTTTGACACATTTTTGGGACCATTGTCATTTTCACAGCAAAAAATGCATTTAAAATGCATTGTTTATTGTGAAAATTACAGTTGCAGTTTGGGAGTTAACCACAGGGGGCGCTGATGGGGTTATGTGTGACCTCAAGTGTGTTTACAACTGTAGGGGGGTGTGGCTGTAGGTGTGACATCATCGATTGTGTCCCCCTATAAAAGGGATCACGCGATCCATGACGCCGCCACAGTGAAGAACGGGGAAGCCGTGTTAAAACACGGCTCTCCCCGTTCTTCAGCTCCGGGGACCGATCGCGGGACTCCAGCGGCGATCAGGTCCGCGAGTCCCGCGGTCACGGAGCTTCGGACCGGGTCGCGGGAGCACGCCCGCGACCCCACGGCTGGGCTTAAAGGACAACGTACCTATACGTTGATGTGCCCAGCCGTGCCCTTCTGCCGACGTATATCGGGGTGAAGGGGTCGTTAAGTGGTTATACAAGCTGCACACTCACTACTTTACATTGCAGCAAAGTGTCATTTCCTCAGTGTTGTCACATGAAAAGATATAATAAAATATTTACACAACTGTGAGGGGTGTACTGACTTTTGTGAGATTCTGTATATACAGTATAATATGACCATGTATGTGTTTTAGCTTTAGGTAATGTACTTTCCGTGGACCAAGTAGGGAGATGTGGGAACTCCAGTGAGTGCGGCCGGACCATTGTGATGAGTTATCCAACGAGAAGCCTTGTTATCAGCACCACCTGCTGTAATACAAGTAGATGTGTCCCACCTACCACCACGGGTATGTACATATCACATCTTACCGTGTTCATACATATAGCATATGATGTCACATGACACTGATCTGTATCCAATAATACATAATTAAAGCAGAGTTCCACCCTGAATATTTTTTTTTTTATTTTTTTTTACATAATCACAGACATTTATTCCTATAAAGAAACATTTGGGGGGGGGGGGGGATGTAATATAATTTTAGGGGGTTCTACGTAATTTTCTAGCAAACATACTGGGCCAGATTCATGTAGATTTGCGGCGTATCGTATCCTGTTTACGTTACGCTGCCGCAAGTTTCCAGCGTAAGTGCTTGATTCACAAAGCACTTGCATGTAAACTTTCGGCGGCGTAGCGTAAAGCCATCCGGCGCAAGCCCACCTAATTCAAATGGGGCGTGTACCATTTAAATTAGGCGCGTTCCCGCGCCGAACGTTCTGCGCATGCTCCGTTTGGAAATTTCCCGCCGTGCTTTGCGCGAAATTACAGCGCCCCGACGTCTTTTTTGAACGGCGACGTGCGTAACGTACTTTCGTATTCCCGGACGTCTTACGCAAAAAAAATAAAAAAATTAAATTCGACGCGGGAACGACGGCCATACTTTAACATGGATGGTGTAATTTTACACCATCTAAATAGCACACTTAACTTTACGACGGGAAAAACCGACGCAAGAGAATGCGACGAAAGTGCGTACCTTCGTGGATCGCCGTAAACAGCTAATTTGCATACCCGACGCTGGAAAACGACGCAAACTCCACCCAGCGGCCGCCGGAGAATTACACCTACGATCCGAAGGCGTACGAAGCCGTACGCCTGTCGGATCTATGCCAAAAGCCGTCGTATCTTGGTTTGAGGATTCCAAATCAAGATACGACGCGGCAAATTTGAAAATACGCCGGCGTATAAGTAGATACGCCGGCGTATTTCTGCTGTGAATCTGGCCCACTGATTTTAACTTGTAACAAAAATAGAAATAGTCTTGGGGCCAGATCCACGTAGATCGGCGTAATTTTAAGCAGGCGTAGCATATCGTAGTTACGCTACGCCGCCGCTACTTTGAGAGGCAAGTGCTGTATTCACAAAGCACTTGCGTCTAAAGTTACGGCGGCGTAGCATAAATGTGTCGGCGTAAGGGCGCGGAATTCAAATGACGACGATGTGGGCGTGTTGGCACCATTGTCATTTTCACAGCGAAAAGGGCTATAAAAATGCACTGGTTACTGTGAAAATGACAATGGCAGTGAAGGGGTTAACCACTAGGGGGCGCTAAGGGGCTAAGTGTGTACTAATGTGCTTTTTCTAACTGTAGGGGGGCGTGGCTGGACGTGTGATGTCACTGATCGTCGTTCCCTATATCAGAGAACAGACGATCAGTGACAAGCCACAGAGAAGAACGGGGAAGGTTTGTTTACACTCACCTCTCCCCGTTCTTCAGATCCTGTGACCCGATCGATGCATTGTATGAGTGTATGTTATTGTGGCCAGCCTATTCAGATAACCGGACATTGGGCGCCGATTATCTGAATAAGGACAGCTGGTTGGCTGTGCGGAAGTGCCTATCAGAGCCAGCGGCTTTCCCAGTACAGCCCTTCAGCTCCCGGATGTCTTATCCTCGGAACGTAGTGGGCTACGTCCCTTGGATAAGACTGACGGCCGTCTCAGCCAATCAGGTTTACTGATTCTGGTTATCAGTAACCTGATTGGCTGAAGCGTCATCGAGGGACCGTGCAAGGAGGATGGCGAACCCCAGAAAGGTAAGTGCCGAGCGCGGGGGGGGGGGGCAATCTGACTGGCAGCATTTTTCAGGGCACAGTGGGGACAATTGATGTGGGGACAATTGATGTGGGGACAATTGATGTGGGCACAGTGGGGGACAATTGATGTGGGCACAGTGGGGACAATTGATGTGGGCACAGTGGGGACAATTGATGTGGGCACAGTGGGGGACAATTGAAGTGGGCACAGTGGGGACAATTGATGTGGGCACAGTGGGGGACAATTGATGTGGGCACAGTGGGGACAATTGATGTGGGCACAGTGGGGACAATTGATGTGGGGACAATTGATGTGGGGACAATTGATGTGGGCACAGTGGGGGACAATTGATGTGGGCACAGTGGGGACAATTGATGTGGGCACAGTGGGGACAATTGATGTGGGCACAGTGGGGACAATTGATGTGGGCACAGTGGGGGACAATTGAAGTGGGCACAGTGGGGACAATTGATGTGGGCACAGTGGGGGACAATTGATGTGGGCACAGTGGGGACAATTGATGTGGGCACAGTGGGGACAATTGATGTGGGCACAGTGGGGGACAATTGAAGTGGGCACAGTGGGGACAATTGATGTGGGCACAGTGGGGGACAATTGATGTGGGCACAGTGGGGACAATTGATGTGGGCACAGTGGGGACAATTGATGTAGGCACAGTGGGGACAATTGATGTGGGCACAGTGGGGACAATTGATGTGGGCACAGTGGGGGACAATTGATGTGGGCACAGTGGGGACAATTGATGTGGGCACAGTGGGGACAATTGATGTAGGCACAGTGGGGACAATTGATGTAGGCACAGTGGGGACAATTGATGTGGGCACAGTGGGGACAACTGATGTGGGCACAGTGGGGGACAATTGATGTGGGCACAGTGGGGACAATTGATGTGGGCACAGTGGGGGACAATTGATGTGGGCACAGTGGGGGACAATTGATGTGGGCACAGTGGGGACAATTGATGTGGGCACAGTGGGGACAATTGATGTGGGCACAGTGGGGGACAATTGATGTGGGCACAGTGGGGACAATTGATGTGGGCACAGTGGGGGACAATTGATGTGGGCACAGTGGGGGACAATTGATGTGGGCACAGTGGGGGACAATTGATGTGGGCACAGTGGGGACAATTGATGTGGGCACAGTGGGGACAATTGATGTGGGCACAGTGGGGACAATTGATGTGGGCACAGTGGGGACAAATGATGTGGGCACAGTGGTAACAATTGATGGCATGGCACAGTGGCTGCGTTTGATGGCACAGTGGCTGTGTTTGGCATGGCACAGTGGTGACAATTGATGGGCACATTGGTGACAATTGATGGCATGGCACAGTGGCTGCATTTGATGGGCACAGTGGCTTCCTTTGATGGGCACAGTGAGGCTGCAATTGTCTTTTTTATTTTATTTTTTCATTTATTTGCGCCCCCCTAAAAATTTTGAGCACCAGCCGCCACTTATGACCAATTTAAAAAAATTAATTTTCCTCGTCATGAAAAACAGTCGCGTGTACGCGGCATAATACGATATCTTCTTGTGACTTTCCAGCTCCTGCCGTGAGTCAAAATACTGGCAACCTGATGTGCAGATCGTGCAACTCAAGCAGCTCTAACACGTGTCTGGAGGACAGCACCGTGCAGTGCCTGGACAATCAGAATCGCTGCGTCACGTATAGCGCGGTAAAAAACGGTAAGTGCCCGTCGTATGATTAAATGCGAGGAAAACGCTCAGTTGGGTTGATTCTGCATTCAGTGACCTTGTTATAATCATGACTTTGCTCAGATGGGCATTAGGAGGAAGCGCCAATAAAGGAAAGCTCAGCATTAAACACAGATAGCACAGTCTGCTTTAAAGCTGAACTGCGACCTTCCCTTCAGTCTTTGCACAGTGGTACCGATCAGGACCGGTGCTACCGCTAGGCAAACTAGGCAGCCGCTTAGGGCGCACTGCTGCCTAGGTTGCTTGGCCACTGGTGTTCCTACTCTCTTCTCTCTACAGCAGGGATGAGCTTCGAGTTCGAACTTTATGTTCGCGCCAAATTCGAGTTTGGCGCGTCACGGCCCATAATTCACTGCGGCATCGCAGTGCATTCCTGGCTGATGATTGGCCAAGCGTGCACTATGACCCGCATGCTTGGCCAATCAGAGCGCCGTCTGTACAGAGAGCCGTAATTGGCCAAAGTTAGGGTGGCTTTGGCCGATTAGGTCTCAGGGGGTTTAGTACACGCCCCACACCATATAAGGCCGCCTGGAAGCCTTGTGTAATGTGTTCCGGCGTTCTGAGAGATGGCAACCCCCCATTTTTTTATTTTGTTTTTATAAAAAAAGAATTTTACATATTTATTTATTTTGTTTTTATTAAAGGGCCCAGAGGTCCCCGGGGGCCCCAGATGGCAACCCCCCTTTTTAAATTTAGTTTTTTATAAAAAAAATATTTTATATCTTTATTTTTTGTTTTTATTAAAGGGCCCGGAGGTCCCCAGGGCCCCAGATGGCAACCCCCCTTTTTTATATTTTGTTTTTATAAAAAAAATGTTTTCATATATATATATTATTATTAAAGGGCCCAGAGGTCCACAGAGGCCCGGACGGCTACCCCCCTTTTTTTATATATATATATATAATTTTTTTTTATCTCTCTTTTTTTTTGTAAGGGACCCAGAGGTACCCCCTTTTTTTTTTTGCACCCAAAGCCCCCCGACCTCAATTCGTGGTGGCAGCACCCCCCCCGCTTCTCAACTAGACACGGGTCAGCTAGGGGCGCGTACGCTGATTTACGCCTAGAAATATGTAAATCAGCTAGCTTTGCGAATTCACGAACGTACGCCCGGCCGACGCAGTACAGATACGCCGTTTACGTTAGGCTTTTCCCGGCGTAAAGTTACCCCTGCTATATGGTGGCGTACATGTGGCGTACCAATGTTAGGTATGGACGTCGTTCCCGCGTCGAATTTTGAAACATTTACGTAGTTTGCGTAAGTTGTCCGTGAATGGGGCTGGACGTCATTTACGTTTACGTCGAAACCAATACGTCCTTGCGGCATACTTTGGAGCAATGCACACTGGGATATGTCCACGGACGGCGCATGCGCCGTTCGTGAAAAACATCAATCACGTCGGGTCACATAACATTTACATAAAACACGCCCCCTTACGCCGGCCTATTTACGCTACGCCGCCGCAACTTACGGAGCAAGTGCTTTGTGAATACAGCACTTGCCCATCTAAGTTGCGGAGGCGTAACGTAAATAGGATACGTTACGCCCGCTCAAAGATGCGCCGATCTACGTGAATCTGGGCCACAGTGTCTTTTGTACCAGATAGATAGATAGAGCAGGCAGGCTAGTCAGTTTAGTTAAATTTACAGTGTGTAGAGGATATATATACATCCTAGGCGTTGTACATATATTTATACACTGTATAGCTTAGCTAGATCAGCTCTTCCTATTTGTTAGGCAGTAGATTGTGCTAGATGCAGTGCTCTAACGTGTTGTATTGCCTGTATGCTGTTTAGTTTACACCTAAACATAGTACTCAGTGTTAGTGGACGTGTGCTATTTAATTGCACATAAACGCATTAGCTGTTACTGCACGTGTGCTATTTAATTGCACATAAACGCATTAGCTGTTACTGCACGTGTGCTATTTAATTGCACATAAACGCAGTTGCTGTTAGTGCACATGTGCTATTTATTTGCACATAAACGCAGTTGCTGTTACTGCACATGTGCTTTTTAATTGCACATAAACGCAGTTGCTGTTACTGCACGTGTGCTATTTAATTGCACATAAACGCAGTTGCTGTTACTGCACGTGTGCTATTTAATTGCACATAAACACAGTTGCTGTAACTGCACGTGTGCTATTTAATTGCACATAAACGCATTAGCTGTTACTGCACGTGTGCTATTTAATTGCACATAAACACAGTTGCTGTTACTGCACGTGTGCCATTTAATTGCACATACACGCAGTTGCTGTTACTGCACGTGTGCTATTTAATTGCACATAAACGCAGTTGCTGTTACTGCACGTGTGCTATTTAATTGCACATAAACACAGTTGCTGTAACTGCACGTGTGCTATTTAATTGCACATAAACGCATTAGCTGTTACTGCACGTGTGCTATTTAATTGCACATAAACACAGTTGCTGTTACTGCACGTGTGCCATTTAATTGCACATACACGCAGTTGCTGTTACTGCACGTGTGCTATTTAATTGCACATAAACGCAGTAGCTGTTACTACACGTGTGCTATTTATTTGCACATAAACGCAGTTGCTGTTAGTGCATGTGTGCTATTTAAAGCGGAGGTTCACCCTATTAGGTCACTTTGTTGACTTTAATAGTCCCCCCGATGTACCTGACGATTTGGCCGTTCCTAAAAAATATAAAAATCTACATACCCCCTTTGCAGCATCTCGAGCAGGCACATCCGGGTTGTAGGGGTTCGGGAATGGGCGTGTCGGTTAGCTCCACAAAGGATTTTGGGAGCTAACACGTGTGTCTCTGGACGGTGACGAGACACAGCAGCCAGAGGAGCAATCTCGCGATATCTCGGCCGTTGTCCTAGCAACTCTGCAGTGTTGACGGCGCGCCTCGCCGTCAAACTGCGCATGCGCGGGATAGAGCGGTGAATGCTGGGACAGCATTCACCGCATCCCGGAAGATACTGCAGGAGGGCTTCAGAGTGCCCTGACTAAAGATGGCAATGTCCATCACAATATTTTATAAAATATCTTTCGGAGGGATATCGCCATGCCTGCGGCTATGAGGATTAGACTGGTGAGTACTAATTTCTTTGTACCACCAGCGTTTCAAAATGCTATTTAAAAAAACCTGTTTTGCCGCGGAACTCCCGCTTTAATCGCACATAAACGCATTAACTGTTACTGCACGTGGGCTATTTAATTGCACATAAATGCAGTCGCTCTTACTGCACATGTGCTGTTTTTTTGCCCATAAATGCAGTCGCTGTTACTGCATGTGGGCTATTTAATTGCACATAAACGCATTAGCTGTTACTGCACGTGTGCTATTTAATTGCACATAAACGCAGTTGCTGTTACTGCACGTGTGCTATTTAATTGCACATACACGCAGTTGCTGTTAGTGCATGTGTGCTATTTAATTGCACATAAACGCAGTTGCTGTTACTGCACGTGTGCTATTTATTTGCGCATAAACGCAGTTGCTGTTACTGCACGTGTGCTGTTTTTTTGCCCATAAACGCAGTTGCTGTTACTGCACGTGTGCTGTTTTTTTGCCCATAAACGCAGTTGCTGTTACTGCACGTGTACTGTTTTTTTGCCCATAAACGCAGTTGCTGTTAGTGCACGTGGGCTATTTAATTGCACATAAACGAAGTCGCACTCACTGCACGTGGGCTATTTAATTGCACATACACGCAGTCGCTCTTACTGCACGTGGGCTTCTCATTTTTAATGTGCCATGTCATTCGGCTCATCCCTACTCACAACGTTCCTTCAAAGTTCTAGTGGAGCCCACGCCTTGGTGGGCTATGGTGGGTGGTGGAATGTTTTGGGTGATCGGTGAAAAGTTGGACTGAATAGTAGGAATCCAGATTTGCTCCGAGTTCCAATTTATAGGAAAAATAATAATATTTGATGTTCTGATTTCAGGAAGTACATTGGTGACATTGGAGTCCATGAAAGGCTGCGGAACAGACAGCGCGTGCTACTACGGGGGCACCGGGATCAGTGTCAATGGGCAGCAGCCTGTCCAGATCAAAATCCTTTGTAATGATAGTAACATTTTTATTCCCAGCACTACTACATCCATCCCCCCTACTACTACTACAACCAGCCCTCCCAGCACTACTACATCCATCCCCACTACTACTACAACCACACCTCCCAGTACTACTACTTCCATCATCACTACTACTACAACCAGCCCTCCCAGCACTACTACTTCCATCATCACTACTACTACAACCAGCCCTCCCAGCACTACTACTTCCATCATCACTACTACTACAACCAGCCCTCCCAGCACTACTATATCCATCCCCACTACTACTACAACCAGCCCTCCCAGCACTACTACACCCATCCCCACTACTACTACTACAACCAGCCCTCCCAGCACTACTACATCCATCCCCACTACTACTACAACCAGCCCTCCCAGCACTACTACATCCATCCCCACTACTACTACAACCAGCCCTCCCAGCACTACTACTTCCATCATCACTACTACTACAACCAGCCCTCCCAGCACTACTATATCCATCCCCACTACTACTACAACCAGCCCTCCCAGCACTACTACATCCATCCCCACTACTACTACAACCAGCCCTCCCAGCACTACTACATCCATCCCCACTACTACTACAACCAGCCCTCCCAGCACTACTACATCCATCCCCACTACTACTACAACCAGCCCTCCCAGCACTACTACATCCATCCCCACTACTACTACAACCAGCACTACTACATCCATCCCCACTACTACTACAACCAGCCCTCCCAGCACTACTACATCCATCTCCACTACTACTACTACAACCAGCCCTCCCAGCACTACTACATCCATCCCCACTACTACTACAACCAGCCCTCCCAGCACTACTACTTCCATCCCCACTACTACTACAACCAGCACTACTACTTCCATCGCCATTACTACTACAACCACACCTCCCAGCACTACTACATCCTCCCCCAGTACTACCATATCCATCCCCACTACTACTACAACCAGCCCTCCCAGCACTACTACATCCATCATCACTACTACTACAACCAGCCCTCCCAACACTACTACACCCATCCCCACTACTACTACAACCAGCCCTCCCAGCACTACTACATCCATCCCCACTACTACTACAACCACACCTCCCAGCACTACTACATCCATCCCCACTACTACTACAACCACACCTCCCAGCACTACTACATCCATCCCCACTACTACTACTACAACCAGCCCTCCCAGCACTACTACATCCATCCCCACTACTACTACAACCACACCTCCCAGCACTACTACATCCATCCCCACTACTACTACAACCAGCCCTCCCAGCACTACTACATCCATCCCCACTACTACTACTACAACCACACTTCCCAGCACTACTACATCCATCCCCACTACTACTACAACCACACCTCCCAGCACTACTACATCCATCCCCACTACTACTACTACAACCAGCCCTCCCAGCACTACTACATCCATCCCCACTACTACTACAACCACACCTCCCAGCACTACTACATCCATCCCCACTACTACTACTACAACCAGCCCTCCCAGCACTACTACATCCATCCCCACTACTACTACAACCACACCTCCCAGCACTACTACATCCATCCCCACTACTACTACTACAACCACACCTCCCAGCACTACTACATCCATCCCCACTACTTCTACAACCAGCCCTTCAAGCACTACTACATCCATCGCCACTACTACTACAACCAGCCCTCCCAGCACTACTACATCCATCCCCACTACTACTACAACCAGCCCTCCCAGCACTACTACATCCATCCCCACTACTACAACCAGCCCTCCCAGCACTACTACATCCATCCCCACTACTACAACCAGCTCTCCCAGCACTACTACATCCATCCCCACTACTACAACCAGCTCTCCCAGCACTACTACAGCTATTTCCACTACTACTACAACCAGCCCTCCCAGCACTACTACATCTGCCCCAAGTACCACTACAACCAGCCCTCCAAGCACTACTACATCCATTCCCACTACTACCACAACCAGCCCTCCCAGCACTACTACATCCTTCCCCAGTACTACTACAACCAGCCCTCCCAGGACTACTACATCCTCCCCAAATACTACTGCAACCAGCCCTCCCAGCACTACTACATCTATTCCCACTGCTACTACAACCAAACCTCCCAGCACTACTACATTATCCCCCAGTACTACTACAACCAGACCTCCCAGCACTACTACATATATTTCCACTACTACAATCAGCCCTCCCAGGACTACTACATCCTTCCCAAATACTACTGTAACCAGCCCTCCCAGCACTCTTACATCCCTTCCCACTGCTACTACAACCAAACCTCCCAGCACTACTACATCATCCCCCAGCACTACTACAACCAGACCTCCTAGCACTACTACATCCTCTCCCAGTACTACTACAACCAGACCTCCTAGCACTACTACATCCTCTCCCAGTACTACTAAATCTAGTACTACTACATCTTCTGCCAATACTGCTAAAACCAGCAGTCCCACCACTACTAGACCTTCTACCAGCACTACTACAACCAGTATCACCAGAACAACTACAACTTTGCAGAGTACTACTAAGCCCAGAACTTCCAGCAGTAGTAGTAGTAGCACCAAGGTTCCACAAACAACCACTAAAACTACTACAAAAACTACTACAAAAACGACCACAAAAACGACCCCCACCACCCCAGATTTCGCACACTTCTTCAAAAGTAAAAGCAACCGAGAAAGTTCCTCTCTTCCCTTTCTTCTGCTCTTTCCTCTGACTGCGTCCCTCGCCTCCCTTTATTCCATGACTTAGCCGAGTCAGCGAGGGTTACGGCTCTGGCAGGTCTTTATATCTGTTTGTGATTTCCTTCGGGATGCTTTATATTATAGTTCTACCTTTTCTTTGTTTCAGAAATGCACTTTCTTACCTTTTTTTCTTTACAAGGTAAAAGGCTCTGTCATGTGATCTCTTTTTCTGCATAATGGGGCGGAGTTACAGGATACTGTGCAGGCACACCGTGTGCCTATATTCCATAGTCTGTTTAGCCTTTGGCAAAATGCAGGCTGTGCTTAAGCAGGGGGCGTGTTCAAGAGAAAGAATGTGATTGGGAGGGGGGTGTGTACCAAAGGGGGCTTGGTGGCTGAACAGACTATCCAGTACAGGCATGCTGTGTGTCTGCACAGTGTCCTGTATCTCTGATGGTCAGCCAAAGGATAAAAACTGACCACACAAGCTTTGATCAGCTTCTGTGCTTTATACACACATATACACACACATACACACTCATATACACACACATACACACACATATACACACACATACACACACATATACACACACATACACACACATACACACATATACACACACATACACACACATACACACACATATACACACATACACACACATATACACACATACACACATACACACATATACACACATACACACATATACACACATACACACATATACACATATACACACACACACATATACACACACATACACACATATACACACACATATACACACACATATACACACATATACACACATATACACACACACACATATACACACATATACACACACACACACATATACACACATATACACACACATACACACATATACACACACACATATACACACATACACACACACACATATACACACATACACACACACACATATACACACATATACACACACATATACACACATATACACACATACACACACACATACACACACACACACACACATATACACACATATACACACACATACACACATATACACACACACATATACACACATACACACACACACATATACACACATACACACACACATATACACACATATACACACACATATACACACATACACACATATACACACTCATATACACATACACACACATATACACACATATACACACACACATATACACACATACACACATATACACACACATATACACATATACACACATATACACATATACACACATATACACACATATACACACATACACACACATATACACAGTAGGTATGCTGCATATGGCATTATGGGTAGATTATCAGATGCCCACAACAAAACATTAACCACTTACGACCCGGACCAAAATGCAGGTAAAGGACCAGCCCAGTTTTTGCGATTCCGCACTGCGTCGCTTTAACTGACAATTGCGCGGTCGTGCGACGTGGCTCCCAAACAAAATTGGCGTCCTTTTTTCCCCACAAATAGAGCTTTCTTTTGGTGGTATTTGATCACCTCTGCGGTTTTTATTTTTTGCGCTATAAACACAAATAGAGCGACAATTTTGAAAAAAATGCAATATTTTTTACTTTTTGCTGTAATAAATATCCCCCAAAAATATATAATTTTTTTTCCTCAGTTTAGGCCGATACGTATTCTTCTACCTATTTTTGGTAAAAAAAATCCCAATAAGCGTTTATCGATTGGTTTGCGCAAAATTTATAGCGTTTACAAAATAGGGGATAGTTTTATTGCATTTTAATGAATTACTTTTTTCTTACTACTAATGGCGGCGATCAGCGATTTTTTTCGTGACTGCGACATTATGGCGGACACTTCGGACAATTTTGACACATTTTTGGGACCATTGGCATTTTCACAGCAAAAAATGCTATAAAAATGCATTCTTTATTGTGGAAATGACAGTTGCAGTTTGGGAGTTAACCACAAGAGGGCGCTGATGGGGTTCTGTGTTCCCTGAAGTGTGTTTACAACTGTAGGGGGGTGTGGCTGTAGGTGTGACGTCATCTATTGTGTCCCCCTATAAAAGGGAACACACGATCGATGACGGCGCCACAGTGAAGAACGGGGAAGCTGTGTTTACACACGGCTCTCCCCGTTGTTCAGCTCCTGGGACCGATCCCGGGACTCCAGCGGCGATCGGGTCCACGAGTCCCGTGGTCCCGGAGCTTCGGACCGGGTCACGGGAGCAGTAATCAGACTTGTCCAGACCCCCCCCCTGCTCTCTGGGAAGACCAGTATGCTGCTGTTTCTCCTCCCCCAGATCTCTGAGCTCCTTGTGCAGCAAAAAATATTATGTGATCACAAAAAAAAAGAGGAAAAAAAAGTATTTTATAATGTTTATAGATCTATACTCAAATGTTTTGCCTTTTATTTATATTTTAAATGGAATGGATTGTTTTACAAGGTGATGGTTTGTTTACATAGGGCCATATTCTTAAATATCTGAGGCGGCGGAACGTATGTCCTTTACGTTACGCCGCCGCAAGTTTAAGTGGCAAGTGCCTGATTCCCAAACCACTTACCTGTAAACTTGCGGCGGCGTAGCGTAAAGTCCACCCGCGCAAGCCCTCCTAATTCAAATGATCCTGGTAGGGGGCGTGGATCATTTAAATTAGGCGCGCTCCCGCGCCGATCGTAATGCGCATGCTCCGTCGGGTAAATTACCCGACGTGCATTGCGCTAAATGACGTCTCACGGACGTCATTTGTTTTGACTGTAACGTAAATGGCGTCCAGCGCCATTCACGGACGACTTACGCAAACGACGTTAAATTTTCAAATTTCGACGCGGGATCGACGGCCATACTTAACATTGAGTACGCCACCTAGGGGGCATCTTTATCTTTACGCCGCGTATCGCTTACGGAAACGACGTTAAAACACTACGGCGGGCAAGCGTACGTTAGAGAATCGGCGTGACTAGTCATTTGCATATTCTACGCTGACCGCCACCTAGCGGTCAGCGTAAATATTGCAGCCTAAGATACAACGGCGCAGGCCGTCGTATCTTAGGCATGTTTACGTGTATCTCAGTTTGAGAATACACTTAAACATAGGATCGGACTTACGTCGGCGTATCTGCTGATACGCAGGCGTAAAGTATTTGAGAATATGGCCCATTATACAATAACTGATGCATATTGTTTTTCTTTACTAAGCACTTTGAAGGGATGAAGCAACTGGGTGGGATTCTGTAGATTTTCCTCTTGGAATGTTTTTGTTTCTTCCACGATAAGTGTTTTTATGTTCTGTCTGCACCTATTCTTTATATTGTATCCGGGTCAGTGCAGGGAACATTCACATTATCAGTTGTATTTGAATTTTATAATAACTCACAATTTGTATAATAACTCTGTGATTAACATTTTAATGACATCATTTGTAGACTTGCTGATCAATTAATAAAAGTGTGTTCCTGTTTGATTGTGTTTGTGTGTCTGTTTCTTCTCATAATGTATAATAGTGGTGAAAAACTGGGACCTTATTTAACCACTTAAGACCCGGACCTGTATGCAGGTAAAGGACCCGGCCAGTTTTTATTATCTATGGACGTCCTGCAGGATTACATGCCGGCGCGCGCCCGTGATCGTTGATGCGGGGTGTCAGTCTGACACCCTGCATCTCCGATCTCGGTAAAGAGCCTCCGCGGAGGCTCTTTACCACGTGATCAGCTGTGTCCAATCACGGCTGATCACGATGTAAACAGGAAGAGCCGTTGATCGGATGTCAACAGTGGACCACCCAAAAATAGGGGGGGGGGAACAATAAAAAAAATTTTTTAACACAATCAATGCCAATCAGTGCCCACAAATGGGCACTGACTGGCAACATGGGCACTGACTGAAATGATGCCCAGCAATGCCATCAGTGCCACCCCTCAGTGTCCATCAGTGCCACCCAGTGTCCATCAGTGCCACCTCTTAGTGCCCATTGTAACAGGAGTCACTTTAGGGGCACAGGGTGAATGAGAACCCCACTATGGTCTGTGCTAGTCACATTTAATGCGGTCAGATATTGTATATATATTGTGTGTTGGCTGATGTATACTTGTAAGCTTGCTGTGATGAAAGGGGTGGGGTGTGATTGCATTCCATTGTCTATTGTGGTAATTAAGTCTGCTATGTGGATTGGAGCTTGGTAGGCAGTCTGCATACCTATTATGGGATGTTAAAGTGTCTTGCTGTGAGGAAAGGGGGGGAATCACTCCAGCAACCCCCCCCTGCTAAGACTGTTTACTGAAGGAGAAGTTTGAACACACCTGACCTGTATCACCATTGTCATTGGACAATTTAACCCACCCTGTTTCCCAAGGGTGGGAGGGATGTATTTTGAAGAGGAATGTGTTACCATGTGCAGATAATAAAGATTCATTCCCTGTTTTGAACCTCAAACAAGAGCTGTGTGTCTCGTTTCTGGGGGGAATTCTTATGGGTCTCGTTCGTTTGCCTGATTGTGGAGTGTCGATAAGCTGTCTTGGATGGGATGGAAGGTCGTAAACGATGGTGACCGTTACAGTGGTGGCACAGCAGTGGGATGATTCCATCGCTTAAAGGACGGCTACAAGGACACAGGACAATGGAGTCTCAGTATGCACGGCTGAAGCGCTCCACCCTCAAGGACTTACTGGAGAGCCGGGGCAGACCGGCCAGCAACCGTAAAAAGATGGACATGATCACAGAACTTGTCCAAATGGATGGAGCGGAAAGACCCAACGTAACGGAAAGGCCCAGCGTAACAGACAGGACCCCGGAGGAGGCAAGCTTTGATCGGGCTGTTAAGCTAAGACTGGCACACTATGGTCCTAACCCTCCACCGGAGATCATAGACCGGGTTATAGCTGCTGTGGACGCAAATTGGCTACGGCAAAGAGGTTCTGCAGCAGCAGAAGTCACAGCAGCACCAACTGAAAGGAGAAAGATACATTTTGCTGCTTTTAAGAACTTCATTGAAACTGAAGGGGAGATTGATGGGTACCTTGCTGATTTTGAACGGCAATGTGCCCTACACCGGGTGCCCACAGAGGAATGGGTTACCATTTTGTCTGGGAAATTGTCCGGCCGGGCCAGTGAAGCGTTCAGGGCCATCCCAGACAAGGATATTATGAACTATGGACTGGTAAAAGAAGCACTTTTGGCCAGGTATGCCGTCACACCGGAGGCATACCGGAGGCGGTTCCGAGAGACAAGCAAGCAGACTGGAGACTCATATACCGAGTGGGCATGCCGCCTACACCGCACAGCATCCCACTGGGTCGATGGATGCCAAGCAGAATCCGGGGAAGAGGTGCTGCAGGTGTTCCTGCTGGAGCACTTCTTTGACAAACTGTCCCGGGAAGTCAGAGAATGGGTCCGGGACAGAAACCCTTTCTCCTTGTCTGAAGCAGCTCGCCTGGCGGACGAATATACAGATGCCCGCAAACTGGACAACTCTGTGGTCAAGACCACAGCTCGGGTGGATTATCGATCAGCGGCACCCCCGCCGGCTATTGCCTACAAACCCCAGTCGGACCGTCCTACAACACCACCTCCAGCGGCCACTTATCCTCAGAAGCCTAGGTTCAACTCCCAGGACTACTCACAGCCCATCAGGTGTTTTGGGTGTAAACAGCTAGGACACAGAAAGATAGACTGTCCATTGAATCCACCCAGGCAGTCACAGTCATGGAAACAGCCAGAAAGGGGGAACCCCCGCACATCCATGCCTGCGGCCCACTGCGTTGAGGAGGAAGAACATTGGGGCATTCTGCACGAGGCAGATCCGATACAAGCAGCTAACCAGGACAACAGGCAGCAACACAGGCAGACTGTCTGGGTCAATGGAAAGGTAGCCAATGGACTACGCGATTCTGGGGCCACGATGACCCTGCTACAGAAGAAACTCATCCCAGAGAGCCAGCACACCGGAGACACCGTAGCCGTAAGAGTAGCGGGAGGCACCGTCTTCCGGCTACCCGTTGCCCGGGTTCACCTGGATTGGGGGGTTGGTTCGGGACATGTGAATGTGGGGGTGATGAAGGATTTGCCAGCAGATGTACTACTGGGGAATGATTTGGCCCCCCTTGTTTCTGCTTACGCCCCGATGTGCCCCGCTGAAGCCCACACAGTGACTACCTGTGCCCAGACCCGCGTTGCTGGAACCAACTCGCTTGCTGCTGAGACCCGGGTAAGACTACCTTCCCCGAAATGTACTGTAGATCCGGCACAATATCACAGTCTAAAATGGGAATGTGACAATTTGGCCCGTGAGAAATCAGAGATGCAACGACACTATGTCATGTATTATGAGATGTCCCGTGGCTTGAACATTGAAATGCACAAACAGGCTGAAATTGTCAAAAGATTAAATGGGATTTGCATCCAGGTGGTGCCGTATCTGTCCCAAGAACATCAGCAACAGGTTTTGGGAGCCATTGAGAGAGCAAAGCAAGTGACTTTTCCTGAACTGAATTCCATTATTCACCTTCACCATCAGCTACAGACCTGGTAAGCCAAATGGCAATGCTGATGGGTTATCCCGGCAAACAGACGTTATCCCGGCCTCCTAGTTCCGGACATCCCCAAGTTGACCCGAAAAGGATCAAGCCGGGTCTGCCAGAGTGTTCCACAAGGAGGGAGCCATGTAACAGGAGTCACTTTAGGGGCACAGGGTGAATGAGAACCCCACTATGGTCTGTGCTAGTCACATTTAATGCGGTCAGATATTGTATATATATTGTGTGTTGGCTGATGTATACTTGTAAGCTTGCTGTGATGAAAGGGGTGGGGTGTGATTGCATTCCATTGTCTATTGTGGTAATTAAGTCTGCTATGTGGATTGGAGCTTGGTAGGCAGTCTGCATACCTATTATGGGATGTTAAAGTGTCTTGCTGTGAGGAAAGGGGGGGAATCACTCCAGCAACCCCCCCCCTGCTAAGACTGTTTACTGAAGGAGAAGTTTGAACACACCTGACCTGTATCACCATTGTCATTGGACAATTTAACCCACCCTGTTTCCCAAGGGTGGGAGGGATGTATTTTGAAGAGGAATGTGTTACCATGTGCAGATAATAAAGATTCATTCCCTGTTTTGAACCTCAAACAAGAGCTGTGTGTCTCGTTTCTGGGGGGAATTCTTATGGGTCTCGTTCGTTTGCCTGATTGTGGAGTGTCGATAAGCTGTCTTGGATGGGATGGAAGGTCGTAAACGATGGTGACCGTTACACCCATCTATGCCCAGTGCCCACCTATCAGTGCCCACCTGTGCCACCCATAAGTACCCATCAGTGCCACCCATAAGTGCTGCCCATGAGTGCCCATCAGTGCCGCCAAAGAGTGCCCAGTGCCACCTATGAGTGCCCATCAGTGCTGCCTATGAGTGCCCATCAGTGCCGCCTATGAGTGCCCATCAGTGCAGCATACCAGCGCTGCCTATCAGTGCCCATCAGTGCCGCCTATCGTGACCCTCAGTGCCACCTCATCGGGGTGCCCTTCAGTGCCGCCATATCAGTGCCCATAATTGAAGAAGAAAACTTACTTTTTTACAAACAAAAAAAATTAATTAAAAAAAAAAAACATGGCAACATGGCCACTGACAAAAATGATGCCCAGCAATGCCATCAGTGCCACCCATCAGTGCCACCCAGTGTCTATCAGTGCCACCTCTTAGTGCCCATCTATGCCCAGTGCCCACCTATCAGTGCCCACCTGTGCCACCCATAAGTACCCATCAGTGCCACCCATAAGTGCCGCCCATGAGTGCCCATCAGTGCCGCCAAAGAGTGCCCAGTGCCACCTATGAGTGCCCATCAGTGCCGCCTATGAGTGCCCATCAGTGCCACCTATGAGTGCCCATCAGTGCCACCTACGAGAGCCCATCAGTGCAGCATACCAGTGCCGCCTAACAGTTACCATCAGTGCAGCATACCAGTGCTGCCTCATCGGTGCCCATCAGTGCCACCTGAAGAAGAAAACTTACTTTTTACAAAAAAAATGAACAGAAAAAAATAAAAACTTCATTTTTTTTTAAAGTTGTTGCCCAAAAAATAAAAATCGCAGAGGTGATCAAATACCACCAAAAGAAATCTCTATTTGTGGGAACAAAATGATAAAAATATAATTTGTGTACAGTGTAGCATGACCGCGCAATTGTCATTCAAAGTGCGACAGTGCTGAAAGCTGAAAATTGGCCTGGGCAGGAAGGTGCGTAAGTGCCGCCCGGTATGGAAGGGGTTAATAACAAGAACTCTTTATTAAAGAAGCCAAAAGTTCATATTTAAAATACAATATTGATAATAATTAGAGGATCAGAAATATTTTACCTTTACCAATCCGAAAAAGCGAGGTGAGAGAACATCTAAAGGTCACTTGGATTTGTCAGCGATACATTTGGGTGTTGCGTCATGACGAGCCTCCTATGAGTAATAATGGAATTACCTCTGCTTGTCTAAAGCACCCTGCACCTAGGAGATCGTCACATGTATTTCTCAGCTGGAGTTGCCTAATGTTTTGGAAAAAGTATTTTTTTTTTCCGATTCCGTCAATTATATCACCTGATATTTACTAATCTCTACCATACTCTTATGACTGAAGACTATTAGGTAGATTCACGTACAGATGCCTAAACTTGCGGCGGCGTAGCTTAGCGTGTTTAGGCTACGCCGCCGTAAGTTAGCGAGGCAAGTACATGATTCACAATGTACTTGCCTGCTAAGTTACGGTGGCGTAGCCTAAAGCGGGCGGGCGTAAGGGCGCGAATTCAAATGTGTGTGAGGGGGCGTGTTTTATGTTAATGAGGCTAGACCTTACGTTTTTGTCCTTTTTCTTGTTATTGCGCATGCGCCGGGCGCCTACATTTCCCAGTGTGCCTTGCGGCTAAGTACGCCGCACAGGCCTATTGATTTTGCTGTGGACGTAAACGACGTAAATCACGATTCACGGACGACTTACGCAAACGACGTAAAAATTTCGAATTTCGACGCGGGAACGGCGGCCATACTTGACATTACTATTCCAATAGGGCCTAGCTCTAACTTTAGGCAGCCTATCTCTAACGTAAACGGCGTAAAAGTACTGCGTCGGCCGGGCGTACGTTCGTGAATCGGCGTATCTACTCATTTACATATGCTACGCCGACCGCAATGGAAGCGCCACCTAGTGGCCATCCAAAATATTGCAATCTAAGATAGGACGGCGCAAGCCGTCTTATCTTAGATATGTTTAAGCGTATCTCTGTTTGAGCATACGCTTAAACATAAGTCGGCATAGATTCTGAGTTAGGTCGGCTTATCTACTGATAAGCCGGCCTAACTCTACCTGAATCTACCTATATCTGGTCGGGAAAGGATTACCTCCGTGTCCATTTATTTGTTGTGGTTCTTCACTTCTTCATGGCTTTGCTACAAAAATGCCTGGACTGTCTTTCAGCCACCGCCAAACTGGACATGCAACCCCAAACCAATACATTTCATAGGAACAATAGTTCACCTAGGATCAATTATACATCAGACAGGAGGCTCATATCTTATGCATTATCTTTCTTTAATAATGCCCATAGCAGAAATACAGTAAACATTTATTGTAACTTAAAAAATTCAAAGAACTACCCTTCCCAGCAGTCCCTGGGCCAGTGTAGCCCCTCCCAGACCGTAGCCTATATAAGGGACTGTCTGAGGTAACCTATTCCTCTTTCTTTCTGCTCATAGCCAGAACTCAGATAAGTACATTACTCTATGTTTATAATTTTTATGTAGACTTGCTTGTTATTTGGTTATCAGCAGCCTTTTTAATTTGTGTAGATCCTAATGTCACATCGTCTTTCCACAGGGTGCTGGGGATCCCCCCCCCTCCCACCCCGGCTTTTATTACAGCTACGGAGGTTTTTCCCTCCTCCGCTATTCCCTTCAGCTTCCACCTGTATCTGTATATACCCTCTGATCCCCTCAGACCTTCATCTGTGTGTTGTTCTATCAACCTTCTGTCTTATGAAGCACAACTGATATTTAAAAAAATGATAAACGTTTAGTTTTGGCTGTATGCTTTTCCCACTTTGCTATCTGTGCCACCCGTTTTGTAGAGAACGCGGTTTCTTCTGATGTGTACATCTTACAGTCATTGGGCTTCTTTATTTGTTTATTTTACAATATACCGCTGCTTTGCTTCTTTTGTTTCCCCCGGTGCGCTCTGCACACTGCTCGTTTTCTGACTGGAGGTAGGACGGCGCCATTTTAACATCTCGGCGCCTTTTTTCCTACCTCCCTTCTTCTCCTCAGAGCGTCTCATCTCTGAGGGGGGCGTGGCGGTGAGGATCTCCCTGCACCAATCGCGCTATTGTAGCGAATCGACGGCGTCATTGCTGCGGACCTGTCCTGGGGACCCCATCCTCCGTGTGCTAGGCCGTCTCTCCCCATCGCCGCCACGCCAGGGTGCGGGCGGCTGTATGGTTGGAACTCTGTGTAGATCTCACTGATCGATGCGAATCACGTTAGGCCGTAGTCTCGCGAGACTACAGCCCCGAGCCTCACGTCTAGCTCCCCTTGTGGTGGGGAATATCTCCCCTCATCTAACTTCTGTCACTCACACCTAGCTGGTGGGGAATTCCTCCCCTCCCCTGCTTCTGTCACTCCTTCACCTTCAGTTACATTAAACATCAGTTCTTGTTCTGGGAATTTATTCCCCTGTAGTCTATTCTACATATAATGAATATATTAATACATGTAAATAAATAATACATTTTAATAATTATACGAATGAATAAATTATTGACTTATTAAATAAATATAAATAAATCAATGAACATAAATGTCTATAAATAAATAATTTATACAATCTATATGATTGAATAAATAAATAAATAAATATATAAATATATATAATAAACAAATTTTAAAATATAAACTATTAAACTATACTTTATATATAATTGAATAAATAAATACATATATATATATAAATAAATAAACAAATTATAACAATAATTGAATGAATTATAGAAATTACTATACAAGTTATAGTACATAACTTCCGTATCTTCCTGTGCTGCACGGCCGTGCTGTCCGCAGACAGCTGACTCTTCTCCTGTGGCTGGCGACAGATCCTTTACTCCCTACTGGTGCCACTGAAGTGGTGGACGCAGCCCTGGAAGGCCCTACCTACCTCAGTGCTGCACTGGTTCCTGAGCTGGTCGGTAGGTCCGTCCAGACTATCAGGGCATCGGTTGTTCCAACCCACATGCACCCCTATGTCCGGATCTCCCGGCAATGATATAACGCCCCTGAGTAGGGCATGGCGTCCCGTATGCGCCGTCACATTAATGTGGCCTCCATCTCCCCGGCAGGGGAAGTAATTAACATGCCCCAGGCAGTACCCTCCCAGGACTGCCGACCCATTGTTTTCCCGACAGGGGAAGTAAATAACATGCCCCAGGCAGTACCCTCCCAGGACTGCCGACCCTCTGACTCCCCGGCAGGGGAAGTAAATAACATGGCCCAGGCAGTACCCTCCCAGGACTGCCGACCCTCTGACTCCCCGGCAGGGGAAGTACATAACATGCCCCAGGCAGTACCTTCCCAGGACTGCCGACCCACGGACTCCCCGGCAGGGGAAGTAAATAACATGCCCCAGGCAGTACCCTCCCGGGCCTGCCGACCCACTGCCTTCCCAGACTCCAATCGACCCCCGAGCCTCGGGGAGATGCACATGCAGAGGCAGCGATCCGCTAGACGGACTGAGCCAGACTCCTCGTGGACTCTTCCAGAGTCGTCCGCGGAGTACGAGGCGGCTAACACCTTTGAGTCTGAGGATGAAAATAATGATGATAATGATGATGATTATGTGAGCAGTGGGCACATGGCGCTCCATGACGACGCCAACCCTAGGTCCCAGGGTAAAACCTTATTGGACTCTTGTGGAGTACCATTTTTCGATCAGGAGGTGATTGGCCACCCACACTCCGGTGACTGGGCACCTCTACCTGAGGTGATCCAATAGATCGAATGCTGGACCCGGAGATCGATCGGTACGCTAACCGGACAAGTTGAGGGTGGAATACTCACCCTTCCATTACCAAATACGGTGGTGCTCACTCCAGAGGTGGATCCCATAATCATTCAGTATTCCAGGAAGGGAATAGAGAGGGCCTTTGGGACCTCACAGTACTGGGTCTTAGATCTCTGGACCTATCACCTAACCCTACGCCTTAGTGAGCAGGCTACCGCCTCTGTAAGCCGGTTGACCTAGCACAATGGGATCACGCTAATTGATGATATCTTTAAGACGGTAGGACAAATGGAGTTATATTACCAGGCGTATACCTGGTTCACCATCCCATTCGGTTTTTCAAACCTAAACACCGTCCTAATGGACAACAGGTTGCTAGACCTTGGACCAAACAGCCGATAGTAGAGATGGACCCGCTCTCTTTGAACTTCCTCAACAACATCTTCCCGATCAGGAAGAAGAAAGGCGGTTTTTCGTCCGGTGGGAGCTTGAGAAATCTCACCAACTTACTGCCCTGTGGAACAAGGGTGAGGTTGAACATCTACTTGAACGACCTACTTCTAATGGCTGGTTCCCCTCGCCTAGCGAGCGAACACGCCTCCTGGATGGTCGGATCGCTTCGCGATCTGGGACTCCTCATAGATCACGAACACCTATTATCTCCCCATTTCAGGAGATAGAGTTTTTGGGGTTCTTGGTGGACACCAACCGAGCGATCCTTCGGCTACCCATACCCAATTAGCCGCCATCCGCAAAGACATCAGTATCATGCTGGGCAGCAGCGGGTGTCCTTACTCGGACTGACTCGCTTAGTCGGCCTGTTCCCGGTGTCAATCCAGGCCACTCTCCAGCCCCTCTTCACTGTCGAACCCTCCAGAGACTCGAGACTCTACATCTTCGCTAGGGGCTTCGCTATACAAACTAAGTGAAGCCATGGTGGACCTACGGTAGTGGTTACGTCATGCCGTCAAACGGAACGGCGAGACATTTTCAACTCCTCACCGGATTTCGTCATAGGGTCGGATACCAGCCGCCTCGGCTGGGGTGCTCGGTGCAGTCCCTCGTCCTCCGGTAGGACGTGGTCCGCAGAGAACCCTCGGCTGCACATCAACACGTACACCCCTGACGGCCTTTTTTGCACGTCCATCTGCTGTGTGCTATTGCGTTCGGACAACGTACCCGCAGTCCGGTACGTCGATCGCTTGGTGGGCCCCTGATCCAGAATCCTAGCGGATCTAGTAAGACTTCGGGCACTTCTGCCTGGAATGCAACATCGTCCAGATTGCGGGATATGCCACAGACTATCCCTATAGGGTGGCAGATTGGATTCTCGTTACCTGACCGATTCCAACGATTGGCGACCGCACCGGTCAGGGTCCCTGATCCTCGCTCACTTCGCGGATCCTTCTCTATGGACCTGTTTGTTCAGGGTATCAACCACCAGTTTCCGCGCTCTTACAACCGGAGGCCGGATCCGGAGGCGCACCATGTGGACGCCCTCCACCAAATGTGGTCACAGGGGACACATTACGCGTTTCCCTGTTCCCGGTGACCCTCAGGGTCCTCCTTCACTTAGCGAGCCGGAGGGCATCAGTCGTGCGGTTCACTCCGTGGTGGCCGACGCAGCCATGGTTTCCCCTCCTTCTGAGGATGACAGTGGAACTCCCCAGGTTGTTTCCTCATTCCCCCCACCTCCTCGCTGGTCCGAACGGGGATCTGCACCCTCTACTCACGAAGCACATCCTACCTCTCCTCACATGGTTAGTATCGGGGTTCCGGTCGCAGACTACGACCTTTCGGGAACAGCTAGGGATTCCCTGCCTTGGACTGGGCCCCGGGACTAGATCGGCATCTCGATCTACCTGGGGACTCTGGGTTACTTGGTGTGATCAACGACGGGTCGACCCCGTTCAAGCGCCAGGGTCTGTAATAGCCAATTATCTGGCGGACTCTTTGGATCCGTTGGTGTGTCAATTTTGAAGGCGTTAAGTTTAAATCGCCCAATGTACCAGCACACTTGGGATTTTTCCAAGGTCATGATCATGTTCTCGGGCTGGGGGACGTTGACACTCTGTTTTGAGGTTACTGTCTTTCGAGCTTACTGTCTTCTTGTGTCTGATTTCCATCATCGTGGGTCAGACGTCAAGGCTTTGGACATATCCAGGCGTCATTCCTCGCCTCAGAGACTCAAGTCTTTTTCCGTCGTGCGTTGGACCAGACGGTACTTCGATCGGTTTTCTACCCGTTCTTCCCCGCACATCCACAACTGTATGTGGTCCGCTGTCTACAGACTTATATGTCCTTGACAGCCTCGCTGCGATCTTCGCAAGTCTTTCAACTCCTCGTTTCCTACGTTAATCCTCTCTTCCCGGTTTCCTCTGTGACTTACTATAGCGGCGGACTGTTGTCAGCGACCGCTTTTCCGCCAATCCCGCGTTGAACAGGAGGTACACATATCTATGTCAGTGTTGTGGATTATTTTGATTGTTATTGGTCATATGCATTGTTATAGCTTTGAACTTGCATAAGATATGAGCCTCCTGTCTGATGTATAATTCGAGATTTTCCTAGCTTGTGACGGAAAATATTAATTATATGAAGACAGGAGGCGAGTATCTTCCCTCCCAACCCAACCCTGTCACGAGGTTGTCTCTCTCTCGTTCTAGACTGATGAACCACGCACCCTGCAAGTCGGAGGCTGGTACACCCCGGGAGTTCGTTTTCACTATCCCCGTTGGGATTGCTGTCCGTTTCGATCCATGGGTTTAGTTCACCGCAGATGGAGGTTCCTACTGCGTTCCAGATCCGGAGTCGGGATGCCGTTGACTGAATCCGTTGGTCCATGTTCCTGAGGACAACTGACCGGTCGGCTCCGAATGGTTTGGGTTTCCTATAGTCCCCATTGGGATGAAGTTGGTCCGGATGAAGTTGGTCCGTGTTGGCCTTGTCCTTTCGTTTCCTCCAGATTCGGATGTTGTGTTCCGGTCGGAAGGTTCCCGGCAGCCGCGGAGATGTCTAATTGGACTTTCGGTTCCTGTTTACACTAATTCGCATGAAGAAAGAGGAATAGGTTACCTCAGACAGTCCCTTATATAGGCTACGGTCTGGGAGGGGCTACACTGGCCCAGGGACTGCTGGGAAGGGTAGTTCTTTGAATTTTTTAAGTTACAATAAATGTTTACTGTATTTCTGCTATGGGCATTATTAAAGAAAGATAATGCATAAGATACTCGCCTCCTGTCTTCATATAATTAATATTTTCCGTCACAAGCTAGGAAAATCTCGAATTATTGCTGATAATCTCAATGCAACCCCAAACCAATGGATTTTGAAGGAACAGTTGGTCACCCTGAACTGAATATTGCTGCCAATCTCTATGCAATGCCAAACCAATACATTTCATAAGAACAGTCAGGCACGGATTCTCGTACGAGTTACGTCGGCGTATCTCCAGATACGCCGTCGTTACTCTGAGTCCGAGCCGTCGTATCTATGCGCCTGTTTCTTAGAATCCGTTAAAGCGGAGTTCCACCTAAAAATGGAACTTCCGCTTAACCCACTCCTCGCCCCCCTTACATGCCACATTTGGCATGTAATTTTTTTTTGGGGGGGGGGAGTGGGGGCTTCAGGAGAAGGGGACTTCCTGTCCCACTTCCTCCTTCCGCCGAGGGGCTGGAAAGGCGATTAGCTTAATCGCCTTTTCACAGCCCCTCCCTGTAGGCGAGCGCCTGTCCAATCGGACGGCGCTGCGCCGCTCGCACATGCACACTGCCGCTCGCGCATGCGCAGTGGGTGCCCGGCCGTGAAGCCGAAAGCTGTCACTGCCGGGTGCCCACACTAATAGGTAGATTCACGTAGATTGGCCTAACTTTAGGACGGCCTAGCCTAGCCTGTTTAGGCTACACCGCCGTAAATTAGTTAGGCTAGTAGTGATTTTCAAACCACCTACCTGCTAATCTACGGCGGCGTAGCCTCAAACGAGCGGGCGTAAGGGCGCCTAATTCAAATGACTTGGAGGGGGGCGTGTTGTATGGAAATGAGGCTTGACCTCACGTTTTTTTTACGTCTTTTTACACTGCGCATGCGCCGGGCGACTACATTTCCCAGGGCGGATTGTGACTAAGTACGCCGTACGGGCCTATTGATTATGACGTGGACGTAAACGACGTAACTCCCGATTCGCGGACGACTTGCGCAAACGACGTAAAAAATTCAAACCTCGCGGCGGGAGCGGCGGCCATACTTAACATTGTTATTCCACTAGAGCATAGCTCTAACTATCCCTTACGGAAACGTCGTAATTCGACGGCGTACGTTCGCGTTCGTTCATGAATCGGCGTATCCCCTCATTTACATAATCTACGCCGGCCGCAATGGAAGCGCCATCTAGCGGCCATCAGAAACATTGCAAGCTAAGATAGAATGGCGCAAGCCGGACTATTTTAGCTTTGTTTAAGCGTATCTCTGTTTGAGCATACGCTTAAACAAACGCCGGCGTAGATTCAGAGTTAGGTCGGCTTATCTACTGATAAGCCGGCCTAACTTTGTGAATTTACCTATAAGAATGAAGACGCCGGCCAGCGAGGGGGGGGCAAGGAGCGGAGCCCCGGCCGGCGCGTCGCTGCAGGCGTGGAGCAGGTGAGTGTCTGTTTATTAAAAGCCAGCAGCTACACTTTTTGTAGCTGCTGACTTTTAATAAACTTAAAAAAAAGGCGGAAAACCCCTTTAAGCATAGATTTGTATTAGATCCAACCGGCGTAAGTCTCTTACGCCGTCAGATCTTAACTGCATATTTACGCTGGCCGCTAGGGGCGTGTACGCTGATTTACGCCTAGAAATATGTAAATCAGCTAGATACGCAAATTCACGAACGTACGCCCGGCCGACGCGGTACAGATACGCCGTTTACGTAAGGCTTTTCCCGGCATAAAGTTACCCCTGCTATATGAGGCGTACCAATGTTAAGTATGGACGTCGTTCCCGCGTCAAATTTTTAAAATTTTACGCCGTTTGCGTAAGTCGTTCGCGAATAAGGCTGGGCATCATTTAGGTTCACGTCAAAAGCATTGGCTTCTTGCGGGTTAATTTGGAGCATGCGCACTGGGATACTTTCACGGACGGCGCATGCGCCGTTCGTAAAAAGCATCATTTACGCGGGGTCACATAAAATTTACATAACACACGCCCACATCTAATCACATTTGAATTAGGCGGGCTTACGCCGGCCTATTTACGCTACGCTGCCACAACTTTCGTTTGAGAATACGGCACTTGCCTGTAAAAGTTGCGGAGGCGTAACTTAAATAGGATACGTTACGCCCGCACAAAGATACGTGATTCTACGTGAATCCGGGCCATAGTCACCACCCTGGACTGATTATTGCTGCGAATCTCTAAGCAAGGCATATGCAATTAGCGGACCTCACGCTGTTTCAAAACTACAAGTCCCATCATGCCTCTGCCTCTGGGTGTCGTGCTTGTGGCTGTCAGAGTCTTGCTATGCCTCATGGGACTTGTAGTTTTGCAACAGCTGAAGGTCCACTTGCATTCCCTGGTATAATGCAATGCCAAAGTAATGGATTTCATAGGAACAGTAGACCACCCAGGACCGATTATTGATGCTACTCTCTATGCAACTCCAAACCAATGGATTTCATAAGAACAATCGATCACCAAGGATCAAGCATTGCCGATAATCTCTATGCACTCCCACAACAATTGATTTCATAGGAACAATTGATCACCCTTGATCAATTATTGCTAATAATCTCTATGCAACCCCAAACCAATGGATTGATTAGAAACAATTGATTACCCAGTGTGACAAACCCTTGTCCTCAAACAAAACTTGGTCCGCCGTCAATGCTTCCTCTGTCCAGAACCAGCACCATCCAAGACTCTCCAGCCCCCCCAGTCATCAGACAACACCTCCGGCTCAGTGTAAGGTAAAAAACCAGCAGACTACACCAGTCTTGGAGTACATCAGGAATACCTTTAATTTGGGATCTCAAACAATACATACAGAAGGATGACAATACAATTTGTAACCAGAAACCTAATTAACATGAGCTAATTATCTAAGGCTCCGTGCACACTGAAGCTGATAAACTGCAGTTTATTGGCGTTTTGGCTTTTGTTTTTAAAGCCCATAAACTGAACTCTATGTTAGCCTATGTGCCCATGCATACCTGGGCGTTTTTTACTGTTAATGAGCTTTGGAGTTTATTGGCTTTTTTCTGAACGCCCGAAATTTGCGTTCAAAGTGCAGTTTTTTGGTGGGAAAAAACGCTAAAAAACGCAAAACGCTGAAAAACGCTTAAAAACGCTCAAAAACGCATTTTTTTATAGCTTTTATCAGCTTCAGTGTGCATGGAGCCTAATCCTTTAGACAGCCTAGACAGCCTAGGTGAGCTTTGAGTTCCTAGCCTGGCTGTCTCCTATCTCCCTACAATACACATTATCATAAATCAACACAGAACTCCTTCACACTATAGCAGGGTTAATTAACACAAACAACGATGGGTGAAAGACATAAAGACATAAACACATTATAGCAGACAACAGACAGACAGGTGGCTGGAGTTGATGACATCAGCATATTCTTTGAGTCCCAACATTATGAAGCCATCACTATAATATGACATATACAGGGTTCCCAGAGTCTGTGGCCCAGATTCACAAAGCACTTACGCCGACGTATAACAAGATACGCCGACGTAAGTGCAAATGTGCGCCGCCGTATCTGTGCGCCGGACCCACAAACTAAGGCCCCGTACAGACAACCGGATCTGTCCGTTGGGATTTATCCGCGGATCAGTTCCAGCAGACAAATCCGGTCGTGTGTACGGCCTAGCGGACATTTTTCGGCGGAGATTTCTCCAGCCGACGGTTTTCAAGCGGATAAAAATTTCTTAGCATGCTAAGAAATCTATCTGCTGGAAACCTGTCCGTTGGACTGATCCGGTCATCAATGGTAGAAAGTGGACATAGGGTACAAAAAAGCTAACATGTTTCACATCATGAATAGATGCTTAGTCATAGCTGATAATCTCTGATATTCTTCCAGACTTAAATATCTGATTAAAAACTCTATAAAGATGTACTCATCTATACACTAACAAATAAAGATTAAAATGTACACAAAAAAAATGTTATCAGCTATGACTAAGCATCTATCCATGATGTGAAACATGTTAGCTTTTTTGTCCCCTATGTCCACTTTCTACCATTGATTGCAGTGTTGCATGAATTTTTGGATGTTATACAGCTTTGGATTTTATCCTTTGTTCATTTTGTTTCAATAAATCGCCTATCAGAGTGCGGCAGTCCAGGAACATTTATTTTTTCTATGGGATTTAATGACTATGGGCTAGATTCATAAAGACTTACGACGGGCGTATCAGTAGATACGCCGTCGTAAGTCCGAACCCGCGCCGTCGCAACTTTAAGCGTATGCTCAAACTAAGATATGCTTAAATGTTGCTAAGATACGACCGGCGTAAGTCTCCTACGCCGTCGTATCTTAACTGCATATTTACGCTGGCCGCTAGGGGCGTGTACGCTGATTTACGCCTAGAATATGTAAATCAGCTAGATACGCCTATTCACGAACGTACGCCTGGCCGTCGCAGTAAAGATACGCCGTTTACGTAAGGGGTTTTCAGGCGTAAAGAAAAACCACCAAAAAGATGGCGCAGCCAATGTTAAGTATGGACGTCGGAACCGCGTCTAATTTTTCAAATTTTACGTCGTTTGCGTAGCTCGTCCGTGAATGGGGCTGGCTGTAATTTACGTTCATGTCGAAAGCATGATGATTTGCCGAAGTCATTTAAAGCATGCGCACTGGGATACGTCCACGGACGGCGCATGCGCCGTTCGTTAGAAACGTCAAATACGTGGGGTCACTAGTATTTTGCATAGAACACGCCCCCAACCAGCTTATTTTGAATTAGGCGGGCTTACGCCGGCCCAGTTACACTGCGCCGCCGTAAGTTACAGCGCAACTTCTTTCTGAATACAGGACCTGCTGCTCTAACTAACGGCGGCGTAGTGTATCTGAGATACGCTACGCCGCCCAAATCTATCTGAATCTAGCCCTATATGTCAACTTTGAAGACAATTAGAGCTGTTGCAACAAGCATTAGGGAAGTGTAACTCTCACTGCGAGGTGCGATCGCACTATTACAGAAGATTTGAGTCTTGACGGTCTTGTAATAATGTCCACGTGGAACCACCAGGTTGGATCCGGCCTCGCAGATCTCATCCGTGGTACAGCCATGTAAGCTTTGCGTCTCAGTGAACATATCTGTAAGAGAGAAGAAAGCAAGTGTAGGGATGAATATGTCAGGTCTTGCACTCTTAATTACCCTATTCGTTGCCAGGGGCGTTTTTATTTTTTGTCCTTTGCACACGTTTTAAAAAGAATTTTAGGCCTGAAAATTAGTTAAAACCCTCAAAATATTCATTATTTTCTGAAGGCGGACACCTTGGAAAATAAAATAGTTGTATTTCCTGTTTTTTTATGACATCATATTAATGGTTTATCAAGTGCAAATTTTCAGTAAAAATGCACTAGAGCTTATTTTCAGGCACACCAACTTAATATAGTACCCGATGTTTTGTTTAAATATAAATGAGGTTGCACAGAGTAATTACATACCAAACATACCATGCTTTAAAATTGGGTGCGCCCTTAAAATGATGGCAAACTTTGGTACCCTAAGGCCCCTTTCACACGGGGCAGTGGAGGTGCGGTGACGGTATACCGTCATATTTACCGCGATATTCATGCGGTTTTAACCCCCGCTAGTGGCCGAAAAAAGGGTTAATACCGCCCGCAATGCGCCTCTGGAGGGGTCACACAGCCAACAGTCACCCCGTGTCTACCCGTGGAAATCCACCCTTCCTTCTTCTCCCAATTACATTTTAGAGTGCAGCATAAAACAAGTACCAGCCATGATTATATTGCATTGCATAAAGAAACACAGGGCCAGATTCACATAGAATTGGCGTTTGCGTAGTGTAAGCCATTTACACTACACCGCCGCAAATTACTGGAGCAAGTGCCGTATTCTCCAAGCACTTGCTCCGTAATTTGCGGCGGCGTAGTGTAAACGGCCCGGCGTAAGGCCGCGTAATTCAAAGGGGGCGGCTTGTATTTAAATTAAGCGCGCCCCCGCGACGATCGAACTGCGCATGCGCCGGGCATAAAAATAGCCCAGTGCGCATGCTCCAGCTCACGACGGAAAACGTCAATGACGTCGACGTGAGCCTCATTGACGTAAAGTCGTATTTGCGAACGACTTACGAAAACGACGTAAACGACGGAAAAAGACGACGCTGACCCGACGCCATACTTAACATGGCATACGATGGACCTTCGTAAACTTGCCCCTCATATAGCAGGGGCAAGTTTAAGCTTACGGAAACATCGTAAATTCACTGCGTCGTCCGCGCGTACGTTCGGGAATCGGCGTAAATAGCTAATTTGCATAGACAACGGGGAAAACGACGAGGCGACACCTAGCGGTGGGAAAAAAAATTGCATTTAAGATCTGACAGCGTAAGAGCCTTACGCCCGTCAGATCGAAGGGATATCTTTGCGCCGTCGTAAACCTTTTAAGAATCTGGCCCACAGAGTCCTAGTGATGACCTCAACTGAGTCTAAAATAAAGTATGTAATGGAAAGGTGAAAAAATTTGAAGGCAAAATCCAACCATCTTATACAGATGATCAGTAGAAGGAACAGTTCTATATCAGTAAACTGACTTCAGTAATCAAAATATGTAACAGCAAGCAGGTAACAAATTCACAATCACAACATTTTTGGGCTACCCTGTAATCAGTGGAGCAGTTTGTGATTGCTTTGAGCTGTAGTGGGTTTTATAGGCTGCAGGTTTGATTGCTTCCCCCTGTCTTCTGGAGGGTTCTAGAATATAGTGGGTTGGGAGACGGTAAATCAGCAACTGGAATATTTATGTTGTCCCAGCCAATTCCTGGGGGGAGGATGTCCAGTAGATGGCTGGAGTCTGGGGCTGCCCTGTTCTTGCCCAGGAGGAGAAGTTTCCAGCCTAAATGGCTTCTGAAGGCCTTCTGGCAGTTATTAAATGGGTTGTAAACCTTCCATTTTTTTTACCTTAATGCATCTTATGTTACAGGATCACCCAACCGTCCCCCCCCCCCCCCCCCCCCCCCCGAGCCCCCGTTTTACTTACCTAAGGCCCGAATCTTCGTTGGCGCGATCCCGTGTTGATTTCCCCCAGCTCTTGTAGCCTCGTCATTGGATGATTGATAGCAGAGCAGCCATTGGCTCTCGCTGCTGTCAATCAAATCAATATTGCGGTGTGCCAGGGGCACGGCCGAGTGATACACTTGGCGGCTATGACTGCGCCCACATGCTAACCCCCTTGGGAGAGTGCTTTCCAGAAGAGGTTGTCTCATGCGGGGAGGAGCCGAGACAGCCGCTGAGGGACCCCAGAAGACAAGGATCGGGGCCACTCTGTGCAAAACGAACTGCACAGTGGAGGTAAGTATGGTATGTTTGTTATTTTCAATCTTTACAACCCCTTTAAGGTCAAATGCTAAAGCTGGGGGCAGTGGCGTATCTAGGGTATGGCAGCCATGGCAAGTGCCATGGGCGCCATATGAAGTTGAGTGGCTGGGCAGCAAGGCACTTACCAGGGTCTGAGGGTCTCTTCTTCCCTCCTCCAGAGCATAGGCAGGATCTCCTTTTTAGCATGTTTACTAATGGACAATGGCAGTGCTATCCCTGCTACATTCAGCAACAGCTCTCCCCTGTTCGCCCAGGCCCTCCCATTCCATCTGGTTGGATTGGCAGCACACAAAGAAGAAGGAGGTACATCAGTTTCTCCCTCTCCACTGTGAAACCTGAGGCCTTAAGTGATGAAGATTTCATCACTTCCAGTATTGGTTCTGCATTTACCTGGCCTTGGAGGGCAGAGGAGGGATCAGGGGTCTAATAAACCCCACATTTCTCCATAAAGAGGATATGTCACTACCCAAGGTATCACAGGGGATGATAAATATCACTAGTTTTGTTAGCTGTTTTTTTTGTTAAGGTTATCTGAAAGATGGGTTTCAAATGTTTCGACAGGGGCGCAGTTTCAGTGCTTGCCATAGGCCCGCCCTGGGATATTTTTGATGGTGTCTCAGCGCTGTTCATTTTCTTGGCCAATACTAAAGGAGCTGTTCTAGGAGTAACAATCAAAGTGAAGAGTATCCTCTCATTACTGTTCAGTGTTAAAGCGGGGGTCCACCCGAATTTTTTTTTAACATTAGATTGAGGCTAATTACAGGAAGCAGAATCGGGTGTTTTTTTTTTAAAATCAATGCAGTACTTACCGTTTTAGAGATAGATGTTCTCCGTCTTCTGGACTGGGCGTTCCTATTTGATTGACAGCCTTCCGACGGTCGCATACAGCTCGTCGCGAGTTGCCGAACGTCGGTGCGGCTCTATACGGGGCCTGCACACCGACGTTCGGCTACTTTCGGAAACTGGTGACGCACTGTATGCGACGGTCAGAAGGCTGTCAATCAAATAGTAAGTACTGCATTGATTTTAAACAAAACACCCGATTCTGCTTCCCGTAATTAGCCTCAATCTAATCTTTTTGAGAGGAGTGCTACATAACAAAGTTACAATAATCTCAAAGAAAAAGTGCAATTATTGAATAAATACTTTATATAGTTTTATAGATTCTACGCAACGATCATCATCATTTCTTCACATACCTTGCTTTTCGGTCCTCATGTAGTGCAAGCAGCGTTTCTCATTCCCAGTGCATTTTAAATGACTGCGGCCAAGACATCGATCAGAGTTGGGGACAAAGCAGGCTGGACAGATCACCCCATTGGAATTGTCGTCGATAGAAGGCACTAAAGAAAAGAGAAGGGACAGTCAATATGATGAAAAATGTATGGAAACAAGAACCATCTCCAACCTGAATTAAAGCCTGACTCCCGGAAATCTGCACCCGCACTGCAAGTGTTAATTGTTGGTTTAGTCTAGTAGAGAGGAGGCGAGGACTTTACCTGTTCCTCTACTACCTCATCAGATGGCTCTGTCCAAGGTTATGGTGGTGGAACCTTTTTTGGAGTCATCACGTCCAGTGGAACCTGCATTGATGACATCACTCATCTTGATCATCTTGATGACTTCACTCCTCTACTACCTCAGCAGATGGCTCTCCCCTACATTCTGATGGTTGAACCTCCCTTGATGTCATTACGTCCAGTGGACCCTTCATTGATGACATCACTCAACGTATTCATCTTGATGACGTCACTCCTCTACTCCCCCTGGCTCTAGGGCCTCTGCCACAGGCCTACTACTTTAAGTGGACCGAACGGATTGAGCGAATCCTCCAAGTAGATTAAATAAAGGGTCACCGGGTGACAGTTGAAGTGTACCTGTCAATGTCCCGGTCACCGGATCCCCAATGGTTCGTTCAAGCCCTGTTGGACAACCTGCCTCCAGGTTCTCCTCAAGCCGACCCCCCCCCAATCGAACGGCACACAGCCTGGGATCTCCTCAATAAAGTTGGGAACCCAGTAAGTCACTAGGGTCCCTTTCAGGAACATGGAGCTCCGCGTAGCGTGTGACCCCGGCCTGGTAGGCCATCGCCGGGGTCCGTTGGATGCGCACACCCTGAAGGTGGGTGCCGCACCTGGAACCTGGAACCCGCGAAGAACCAAAGAAAATGGCATCTGCCACAGATATACTCTCCCCCAGCATGCCCCGCGAGGGAAAACTCCTCCAATTGGCTGCTGGGATCTGCCAGAACCCCTCCAGCGCCACCTGTCGCCCAGGGATGGGATCGCATCCCTGGAGCGCAGACAGGACAGTTCAGGAATGACAGCAGCCCAAATTTAGCAAATTGTGAATGGGAGCAAAATAACTCTCCCATTCCCCACTAACTTTAGCGTAGCGCCCATACTGAAAGTAAGGGGGCGCTACATAAGGTAGATGAGCCTCTGATGTCAAATGACCAGACTGGAGACCCATGGAAAAAGGTATGTACTGTATACATAAATGTATTAAAAAAAATTGGTGAAGGGTGCTTCAAGAGGGGTTGGGACAGGAAACGGTGGAGACAACCTGGAATTGGGCATAAGGTCACTCATGTTTGAGGCAGGTCTATTAATATTGTTTGTATGTTTTTTGATGCAGTAATTGTCTTGTATAATCGATATCATGCCTACATATCAGGAATTCTTATCACTCATCAAGATGATAAGTGACCCGTTTCTATTTTATCTTTACTAATTATGGAAAATTGACACATGTGGCAAAAGTGGTGAAGAAAAGTCAACATAGAGGTTTGCAAGTATAATATTTTATCATCTAGAGCAGTGGTTCTCAACCTTTCTAAGGCCGTGACCCCTTGATAAAAATTTCCCAAGTTGTGGGGTCCCCTAACAGTATAATTATTTTCATAGTGTGGGTTTTCAGCACCCAAGGCAAGACAAATAATTTGTGCCCCTAACCCATGGACATTTAGCGCTTCCTGAGTCCCTTCCACTCGTACAGTATTAAAAACCCTTATGGTACATTTTAGGTTGTACCACTCTCTTTGTTATTCTTTCTTTCCCTTTTATCTCTCTCAATACTAATTCTGTGTTTTTTTCACCCCTTCTCTCTCTAGCCCTCTTTATTGTTCTTTCTCGTTTTCTTTCTCTCCATTTTTTGATTCCTCCCCTTCTTTTCCTCTCCCTTCCATGTATTCTTTATTTTTACTCCTTCGCTTACTTCTTGGTGGGGGGGCGTAATGGAATGAGTGGCAGTACTGGCAGGAGTTGGGATAAGTGGCAGTGCTGGTGGGTGGGGTGAGTGGCAGTTCTGGGGGGAGTTCTGATCAGTCAACTTAGGTGCTCTTGATCAAGGTCATCTGCTGATCTGAAAACTGTAGTGAAGACTTTTAAGGGCCCCAGCCAATTAATTTAAATGAACTATAATCACAGGTAGTGTTACTCACTGTGACACCTATGCCGAAATCAGGAGATAGGGTCTCCTTTCAGCCCTTCCCACTACACATTCCTCACCAGTCAGCTGACCTCTAGTCTCTGTCCCCCAGCCATACCGTGAACTGAATTGGCTGCTGCGAAGAGGCTGAGCGGGCGGCCGCAAGCTCAAGAAACAGCCCAGCTGGGCAGCCGCAAAAAGGCTGAGAGAGTGTTGCAGGCTTCAGGAATAGCCCAGGATTCGGTGACCCCTGGAAAATTGTTCTGGCGAGCTGGTTCCTACCATCGATGATCGATGAGGTTCCCGAGCCGACGGAAACCTCCGAGCGGGAACAGCTGTCCATCAGCTGTAGACGCGCTCGCTCCCGATGGCTAATTATACACTCTATACACGCCGCTCTACACAGCAAGGGGCGGATGTGGTATTGACCAATGTTTTTTTGATTGGCTATCCACGCCGCTCTTTACAGCAAGGGGTGGATGTGATACAGCCCCTTGCTGTGTAGAGCGGCGTGGATAACCAATCAAAAAAGCACTGCTCAATATCACATCCGCCCCCTGCTGTGTAGAGCGGCGTGTACTGGTGTATAAGCAGGCTTCAGGCAGCGGGAGGGAGCTCGTCTAAGCTGACAATCAGCTGTTGAGGCTCGGAGATTGCAGTGGCCTCCTACTGCGCCTGCGCAGTCGAGGCAGGAACCATATCGATGGGGGAACCAGCTCGACATGACACCGGCATTGGCGAAGGGGGGAGCGGCAGGATGCATTTTTGTACCTGAGATGACTGCAGGCCAAATTAACCTTGGAGCCTCCTTTTGGCGGATCTTTATAAACCATTAATTAATTTTATGAATTACAGAGCAAACAAAAGCATACAAATATAAATTCCTAAAGTCAATTGGGCCAGATTCACAGAAGAAATACGCCGGAGTATCTACTGATACTCCGGCGTATTTTCAAATTTGCCGCGTCGTATCTTTAGTTTGAATCCTCAAACCAAGATATGACGGCTTTTGGCTTCGATCCGACAGGCGTACGCCTTCGGATCGTAGGTGTAATACTTCGGCGCCCGCTGGGTGGAGTTTGCGCCGTTTTCCGCGTCGGGTATGCTAATTAGCATTTTCTGTCGATCCACAAAGGTACGCGCGGCCGTCGCATTCTCTTACGTCATCGCTAGTCGGCTTTTCCCGGCGTATAGTTAGAGCAGCTATTTTGTGGCCTATATTTAGACTTGCCATGTTAAAGTATGGCCGTCGTTCCCGCGTCAAATTAAATGTTTTTATTTTTTTTGCGCAGGTCGTCGTGAATAGGAAAGGACGTAACTCACGTCGATATTCAAAAAATCACGTCGGTGCGACGTCATTTCGCGCAAAGCACGGCGGGAAATTTCAAAACAGAGCATGCGCAGTTCAAGCGGCGCAGGGACGGGCTTCATTTAAATGAATCACGCCCCCTACCCGCCCAATTTCAAATACGCCGCCAGAAAAACACTACGCCGCCGTATCTTACGGCGTGAAATCGCTGTGGATTCGAAATTCCGCCAGGTAAGATACGGCGGCGTAGCGTATCACTGATACGCTGCGCCAGGGCAAATGTATCTGAATCTGGCCCATTGTGTTTATGTGTCAACCATGAATTAAACAGAGGTAGGTCAGGATGTATAATGGATACGTACAGATTGGCTCAGGCGGCGTGCATACACTCTCGTCACAGCAGGTGGTGTTTATCAGGATGGTCTTGGTTGAACTGCGGATGCTTCCGGCACGGTTGCATTCATGGGATTGGCCACATCGCTTGACTATCTCAACATCATTCATCCCATCTGAAACAGAAGACCTCTCTAGAATAATATCTGTGCTTCCTTACTGGATAGCCCTCATAGCTGTACATTTTTGTCCCAAGATAAGCCAGTGAATTGTAAGCTCTCAATTTATTATGGGCTATGGCACCTTAGACACTAAGGCATGGGTAGGCAACCACGGCCCATGAGACATTTCAAGACCCTGACAATCCCAGGCATGACTCCTAGAGGCAGAGACACGATGGGATTTGTAGTTTCACCCAGGGCTATTTTTCAGGGGGAACTTGGTGGAACTCAGTTCCACCACCTCTGGCTCAGACCCTTGGAGGGGCCTGCCCACCACAATCACTTGTAAACACAGAAGTCCGGTTTCTGTGTTTACAAGTAACAGCTCTGTACTCTGTGGCCCAGATTCACAACCGAGATACGACGGCGTATCTCCAGATACGCCGTCGTATCTCTGCGTTGCGCCGTCGTATCTATGCGACTGATTCTTAGAATCAGTTACGCATAGATATCCATTAGATCCGACAGGCGTAAGTCTCTTACGCCGCCGGATCTAAACTGCATTTTTTTTTTTTACCGCTAGGTGACGCTTCCGTCGAATTCCGCGTCGAGTATGCAAATTAGCTAGATACGCGAATTCCCAAACGTACGCGCGGCCGACGCAGTAAAGTTACGACGTTTACGTTAGGCTTTTCCCGGCGTAAAGTTGCCCCTTGCTATATGAGGCGCAGCCAATGTTAAGTATGGCCGTCGTTCCCGCGTCGAAATTTGAAAAGTTACGTCGTTTGCGTAAGTCGTCCGAGAATGGTGCTGGACGTCATTTACGTTCACGTCGAAACCAATGACGTCCTTGCGGCGTACTTTGGAGCAATGCACATTGGGAAATTCCACGGACGGCGCATGCTCCGTTCCGCAAAAACGTCAATCACGTCGGGTCACAGTAGTTTTACATAAAACACGCCCCCCTGATCCAAATTTGAATTAGGCGGGCTTACGCCGGCCGATTTAAGCTATGGAGCAACTTATGGAGCAAGTGCTTTGAGAATACAGCACTCGCCCGTGTAAGTTGCGGAGGCTTAACGTAAATCAGATACATTACGCCCGCACAATTTTACGCGGCTGTACGTGAATCTGCCCCCTGTGTGTAACCCACCTGGACTCTGCACTCTGTATGTAATGCAATCCTGGTATTTAATGCCCCTTTAAGACCCTCCTACTGTTCGTGAAATTTGACTGACCACACCCACTATTTGATGCGATTTGGAGGGTGTGTGTAGGGGGAGGGGTTTTGGGGGGTCGTGGTTTAGTTCCAGCACCTATTGTTTGAGAAAAAAAGCCCTGGTTTCACCACAGCTGGAGGGCCGAGGTTGCCTATCCCTGCACTAAGGGGTACATTTCTAAAATATTTACAGAGCATTTCATCCATGTGAAATTGGGCAAAATGAATGTTCATAGTTTTTGTTTTTTTTTCATTTATACAGAATAGCGTGAATCAGAAAAATGCTGCATTACGACCACTAGATGGAGCTGATGATCATAGGAAACAAATACTCCATCTAGCGTTCTGTAGTCTATTAAATGGGTGGAGTCACTTGACAGAGCTGATTACACTGCTTGGGGCTTCAGTGCAGCAGAAAAACTGCATTGTCAGCAGCAAATAATTTTGCATCCGAAATATCCACTCCACTTTAATCCTCTAGTCTGTATGAGGTGCTTGCCCCGGAGCGTGTTCCTGCTCAACAACAATGCATCCAAGTGGAAGGAAAGGGCTGCACATTGATGCCATTACAGTACTTTCAAACTTTATTTAGGTAACGCAGATCCACAACATGATAATATGCCTCTCATCCACCTGCCCCAACACGTTTCGCCCAAATGGAGGGCCTTTTGTGTGAAATGTGTAGGGACAGAATGATGACAGGTAGGATGTCAACAGAGAAGAAGTAGCAACATTAATTCCTTCCCTTCCTCTAATTAAGGCAGAAGTGACAATAATGTTGTCCTTTACAGTTATAGGGCTAGATTCAGCAAGAATTTACGACGGCGTATCTATTGATACGCCGCGTAAATTCAAAGCTGTGCCGGCGTATCTTCTTTCTGTATTCAGAAAGCAAGATACGCCAAAATTAGGCTAATATCCGACTGGCGTAAGTCTCTTACGCCGTCCTATCTTAGTTGCATATTTACGCTGGCCGCTAGGTGGCGCTGCCGTCGATTTCAGCGTAGAATATGCAAATGAGCTGGATACGCCGATTCAGAAACGTACGTGCGCCCGGCGGATTTTTTTACGTCGTTCGCGTAAGGCTTTTCCAGGCGTAACGTTACTCCTGCTATATGAGGCATAGCCGAAGTTAAGTATGGACGTCGTTCCCATGTCGAATTTTGAAGATTTTACGTTGTTTGCGTAAGTCGTTCGCGAATAGGGCTTTGCGTAAATTACGTTTATGTCGAAAGCATTGACGATTTGCGATGTGATTAGGAGCATGCGCACTGGGATACGTTCACGGCCGGCGCATGCGCCATTCGTGAGAAACGTAATTTACGCAGGGTCATGTTTTATTTACATAAAACACGCCCACCTCTTGACAATTTGGCGCGCTTACACCGGCAGATTTACGCTACGCCGCCGCAACTTACGGAGCAAGTGCTTTGTGAATACTGCACTTGCCTCTCTAAATTGTGGCGGCGTAGCGTAAATAACATACGCTACGCCCGCACACACTTACGTCCCCCTACCTGAATCTAGCCCATA
Source organism: Rana temporaria (assembly GCF_905171775.1). Taxonomy (NCBI): domain Eukaryota; kingdom Metazoa; phylum Chordata; class Amphibia; order Anura; family Ranidae; genus Rana; species Rana temporaria. The sequence goes on along the minus strand of NC_053498.1, from coordinate 21,615,400 downwards.
GTTGTTTGTTTATTGGCCATACCAGCCAAGCAAGCATCTGATCAATCTGATGTCAGTTTGATCACATGCTTTGGAGGGCAGAGGAGGAATCAGGGGTCTTTAAGATTTCTGATCTCTCAATAACAAGTACCTGTTACTGCCCCAGCTATCATAAGAGATGTTGTTCATCCCTTGTGATAGCAATAAAGTTGAATAAAAAAAAAAGAAAGAAAGAAACAGTGAAAAAAATAAATAAAGATTAAGTGGACCTGTCCCTCCATGCCTAAATGCAAATGCAAACATGCACGCAAGTCCCACATGCATATGTAAACAATGATTGCACAACACGTTAGGTATTGCCTCGAATGTCAGGGTGGGAAAATTAATTCTAGCAGCACAATTAACTTAAGCCTCGGACCATTATGCAGATTAAGGACCTTGCCCGTTTTTGCGATTCGGCACTGCGTTGCTTTAACTGACAATTGCGCGGTCGTGCGACGTTCACACTCACCTCTCCCCGTTCTTCAGCTCCTGTGACACGATCGCGGGACACCGGCGGCGATCGGGTCCTGCGGGTGTGGTCATGGAGCTTCGGACCGGGTCGCGAGCTCGCCGCCGGTGGCGCGCTCGCGACCCCACAGCTGGGTTCTTAAAGAGGACGTACAGGTACGTGCTTGTGCTAGGGTGACCACATTTTCAAACGGCCATTCAGGGACCCCCTTCCCAAAAATCAGCTTGTGCTGTAATGAATCACAGCACAGCTGGGGCAGCGGAATGCACGCTCTACCCAGAAGCACTGATCACGCCCCCAAAAAAGGCAGCCGCATCGCCAGCTTACTCACTGAAAGCACTTGTCCTGACTGGCCGAGACCCGTTTTACCTTGTTCCAACGATGGCTTTACACCGCCCTGTTGTGATTAGACACAAGAGGCGGGATTTATGATTTCTCCAATTACAAGCAGGGGGCGGGGATTGTGCCTCTCCAGACATTCCCGGGCAGCACAAGGGCTGTCAGTGAGTAATGCAGCGATGAGGTGGCCTTTTTTTGGGGGCAACAGATAGAGGGGAGGGGGTGGCTGTGTCAACTTCATTCTGGGACACTGTATTGTCCTGGAATGAAGTTGCCCGGGACCTGGGACAGACCTGCAAAATGCGGGACTGTCCCGGGCATTCCGGGACACGTGGTCACCCTAGCTTGTGCCCAGCTGTGCCCTTCTGCCAACGTATAATCGGTGTGAAGGGGTCCTTAAGGGGTCACTAAAGGATTTTTTTTTTAGCTAAATAGCTTCCTTTACCTTACTGCAGTCCTGGTTTCATGTCCTCATTGTTCGTTTTTGCTCTGATGTTGCTATAATTCTGCTCTGTTCTGGACACTTCCTGGTTGTCTGTTTCCTGATCACCACAGTACTGGGAGATTCTAGTTTCGTTTTCCAAACCAATACTGCTCTATGGGTCTGTCCAGCACAGAGGCATCAAATAACATGCAAAAACTAAGCTAGATGCAAAAACGAAACTGAAACTAGGAGGTACATTATATGATTGATTTTTATCTATTTTTAATCGTTTTTAAAAGGAATCAGTTAACTATTATGGCCCAGATTCACGTAGGAGATACGACGGCGTATCTCCAGATACGCCATCTTATCTCTGAGTCTGAGGCGTCGTATCTTGGCTCGTATTTTATATAAGAAAATATATAAGTTTGGAAGTTTTAAGTAATTTTCAAATAAGAAATGCTGATTTTAACATGCATATGAAAAAGGTCAGAACTGGCCTTGGCAGCAAGCGGTTAAAGAGGAGTGGAAGCTTTGTAGCAAAAGGGCCACAAACCAATGACGTCACAGTACTTAAAAACTTGTGTTCCCGGCCGGACTGAAAGGAAGTGAGCACCTCACTGACAGGACTCCATGAGGAAGGAAGAGGAGCTCGGCCACGCTACAGCCTGGGAAGGGGAAGTTGGGGGCCCCAGGCCAGCTCGGGGCCCCAAGCAATTGTTTGTTTTGCCTGTCCTGTAGCGACAGGCCTGGCGGGATGACAGATGGGATGTCATGTTGTTGATCTGTGTTACCTGAATAAAATGTTTAAAGAAGAGTTCCGCCCGCCCCTTTAAAAATTTAAAATCAGCAGCTACACATACTGTAGCTGCTGACTTCAAAACATTAGGACACTTGCCTGTCCTGGAGTCCAGTGATGTTGGCATCGTTGCTTGTACTGTAAGGGAACCCGGCAGTGTAGCCTTTCAGCTTCACAGGCCGGGTCCCTACTGCGCATGTGCTGTGCTCTCTAACTGGTCCAGTAGAAGGGGAGGGAGGAGAGGGGGGTCGAGCTACCGCCATACTTCGCCGCGGAACGGTCTCCCTGAAGCAGGGACAGGATACCTGTAAAAACAAGGTACCCACTCCATGCCAAAAGGTGCCAAATGTGGCACTGGAGGGTGGGAGGAATCAGACAAGCAGAAGTTCCACTTTTGGGTAGAAGTCCGCTTTAACTCTTGTGAGGTCATCAGTGTTGCCGTTTCCTTCACTATGTTGTCAGCCAAAACACAAAGTTACAAGTAGACATGTGCACTGAAAAAAAAATCGTTTTTTTTTGTTCTGTTTCGTATCGTTCCATAGGTTCGTTTCCGTTCGTTTTTTGTAAGACGCCCGTTTTCCTGTTCGTTTTTCGTACGACGAGATTTTTTCGTATTCCAATCGTTTCGTATTTTCGTTACCATTTTATATTCGTACATGCGGGATGGTTCGTTATTGTTTAATTCATGTTCGTTACTTGTTAGACAATAATTTTCGTGAATTTTCGTCAATGATTTGCATTCTGTGTTTTGGATTCCTTTTTCTGTTCGTGTTTTTGGTCGTGTGTTCGTGTGACATCTATGACAATTTGTTGTGGATGTCATGTGGGCATGCGACTGAAGATACGAACAGAAAAAGGATTTTCGTCATTTTGTACTTTCGTAAATATATCGCGGGATTCGCGGCACTTTCAACACGCGGCTCATCCATATTAACGATTGTTAAGCCCCATACACTTGGTCAGACTTTTTTAACAACAAACATAAAAACGATCGTTTTCCGTTCGTTCTCAGAAAATTTGTTCGTTTTTAAACTCCAACAGAAAACCATTTTTGGGTTCAAAAGTCTGGCCAACTGATCTCCCTTCAGATGAAAATCCACAGAAAAGTTTATTTGGCTTTACTGTACTACTCAGCACAAAAGAGAAGCTGCTTTTCTAACTACACTCACTGCCCATTCAAAAAAACAAAAATTACATCTGTGGCAAGGGATTTGCATTCTGTGTTTTGGGTCCTTTTTCTTTTGGTGTTTTCGGTCGTGTGTTCGTGTGACATCTGTGGCAAAAGATTTGCATTCTGTTGAATCCAAAATACGAACAGAAAAAAGGAATTCAAAATACAGGGTGCGGGTCTTTTGTTGTGGATGTCGTGTGAGCATACGACTGAGAGTGCGAACAGAGAAGGGATTCAAACAAGATACAGAATGCAAATCTTTTGTTGTGGATGTTGTGTGAGCATACGGCTGAGGGTGCGAACAGAGAAGGGATTCAAACAAGATACAGAGTGCAAATCTTTTGTTGTGGATGTTGTGTGAACATACGGCTGAGGATACGAGCAGAGAGGGGATTCAAACAGGATACAGAATGCAAATCTTTTGTTATAGATGGAATTTTCGTTCTTTTGCCGTTTTCGTTTTGTCGTATTTTCGTCAGATCGTTTGTTCGTATTTGCGGTTGTTCGTTATGCGGCTCATTCGTAATCCCGTCGTTTTCGTATTTTGGTGCTTTAATTTTTTCGTATGTACACATTATTCTGCGGGTACGAAAATGAAAATTTTTGTACGAAAATAACATTCGTACGAACGGGAATGCACATATCTAGTTACAAGCTCACTGGATTGTTGGTGGGTCAATGGGTATCTTTCTGTATATAATTATTAATTACAAGCTCTTGGTCCTGCAACTCATTCATCATATTACGTGCATACATAATACAAATTTACCATATATACTCCTTGTTTTTTCGAACACGCAGACATCGTCATGGGGGGAGCATAAGTGTGTAGCCCCCTCGCAGTTATTGACATTGTAATTGTGACATATGCTACACCAGATGAAATGACCTGGAAGAAAAACATTTACAAGTAAATTTCTACAAATTGTTAGTAAAAGGAAGTTCCAATCTAAAAATCCTTAAAAGTCCGAAGTCTTTATCGTTCAACTGGCTACAACAAGTAGGGCAAAAGACATGCAACACGTTTCGGGGGGCCACATAAACCCTCTTCTTCAGGGTTGGGTGAAATGGCAGAATGTTAAAGGAACTTTGAAGGAGTCCTAAGCAGACCGATCTGCTGGTGGAGGGTGTTATAGATAACAGTCAGTGCCGGTGTTCATAGTAGAAGTGTCCCTTGCCTACAGATCAGTCTGCTTAAAGTGTTACAAAACCCAGGACCCTGCATTCATTATATCTGGTCTCCCACAGTACAAAGAACATGAAAATGCAATCATTTTAGTAAATATAAACTACTAAATACTGTTTCTCATTAGCAGTATATAGCAGTCTTGTGACTTCTATCAGTGTCTAGTTAAAGCTTGTAGGAGGAGTTTTCATTCTCTTAATTGTCCTATGAGGCTGCAGGTCCCCTGACCCTCTGTCTGGCCCTGTGCTGATCACATGCATTTTCAATAAAATAAAATACTCTCTAGCAATACACACCAAACTGAGCATGTGCAGCTTGCCCCCAAGGCTCTGCTCTATCAGCAGATAGATTGGGTAAGGGGAAGGGGGAGGATCAGAGGAGACAGGATCAAACAGCCTTTTAAACATATCGTGCCAGATTCAGATAGATTAGCGGATCTTTAGATCCGCGTAATCTATCTGATTTAAGATCCCCCGCCGCAAGTTTTAGAGGCAAGTGGGTAATTCACAAAACACTTACCTCCAAACTTGCGGCGGCGGATCGTAAATCCAAATTCAAATTCAAATTCCGCGGCTAGGGGGAGTGTAGTATTTAAATCAGGCGCGTCCCCGCGCCGATTTAAATGCGCATGCGCCGTCCGCGAATTTTCCCGGCGTGCATTGCTCCCAATCACGTCGCTAGGACGTCATTGGTTTCGGCGTGAGCGTAACTTGCGTCCAGCACTTTTGTGAATAGACGTACGAAAAACGACGTAAAAAAAAAAAAATTTACGCGGGAACGACGGCCATACTTAACATTGGCTGCGCCTCATAGAAGCAGGGGTAAGTATACCCCGGAAAAACGCTTACCTAAACAACGTAAAGTGACTGCGTCGGGCCCGCGTACGTTTGTGAATTGACGTATCTCGCTGATTTACATATCGTCGCCGTAAATCAGCGAGCACGCCCCCAGCGGGCATTTTTAAATTGCAGTTAAGATCCGACGGTGTAACACCGTTACAACTGTCGGATCTAAGGCCCCATACACACGATAGAATCCATCCGCTGAAAAATCCCAGCGAATGGGTTTCAGCGGATAGATCCTATGGTGTGTACACTCCAGCGGATCTGTTTCCGCGGATATTTATCCCCTGGGATGGATTTCCAGCGGATAAATATTTGATGACATGCTATCAAATCTATCCGCTGGAATCCATCCCAACGGATGGATCCGCTGGTCTGTACAGACTCACCGGATCCATCCGTCCGAAGGGATCCCCGCATGCGTCGTAATGATTTGACGCATGCGTGGAATTCCTTATATGACAGTGTCGCGCACGTCGCCGCGTCATAATCGCGGCGACGGCGCGACACGTCATCGCCAGAGGATTTCGACGCGGATTTCGATTCGATGGTGAGTACACTCCATCGCATGGAAATCCGCGCAAATCCTCGAGAGGATTTATCCGTGGAAACGGTCCGCTGGACCGTATCCGCGGAAAATCCTCTCGTGTGTATGGGGCCTTAGGCATATCTATGCGTAACTGATTCTATGAATCAGTCGCATAGATACGACCGGCCTAACTCTGAGATACGACGGTGTATCAGGAGATACACCGTCGTATCTCTTTGAGAATCTGGCCCATCATACTTACCTTCACTGTGCAGTTGGTTTTGCGCAGAGTGGCCCCGATCCTTGACTTCTTGGGTCCCATGGTGGCACTGGTAGCTCCTCCCGCATCGTATAACCCCCTAGGAGAAGCGTTCTTTTGGAGGGTTACCTTGTGGACACGCTCCTGAGTTCATCATTTGCTTCCATAGACGCAGAATGCCGGACTCGGCCCCGCCCCCTGGCATTGGATTTGATTGACAGCAGCGGGAGCCAATGGCTGCGCTGCTATCAATCTATCCAATCAAGAGCCGAGAAAACGGACAGAGGGTGAAATACCAACCAAGCTCTCTCTCTATCTAAAAAAAATATATAAAATGTATTTGGGTACAGCGTGACATGATGGAGTAATTGTTGGTCAAATTATCACAGCATGGCAAGGCATGGCCCAGTAATGAAGGGATTTCACAGGCTGGTACTCTTATGCCCTGTACACACGATCGGGTCATCCGATGAAAACGGTCTGATGGATTTTTTTTTCATCAGATATCCGATGAAGCTGACTTTCATCAGTCTTGCCTACACACCATCAGTTAAAAAAACGATCGTGTCAGAACGCGGTGTGCTGAGAAAAATAAAGTTCAATGCTTCCGAGCATGCGTCGACTTGATTCTGAGCATGCGTTGATTTTTAACCGATGGATTTCCCCCACCGACGATCGTTTTTTTTCTATCGTTTTTTTAACCATCAGATAATTTTAAAACAGGTTCTATGGGCCAGATTCACCAAAGAGATACGACGGCGTATCTCCTGATACGCCGTTGTATCTCTGTTTCTATCTATGCGACTGATTCATAGAATCAGTTACGCATAGATATCCATAAGATCCGACAGGTGTAATTGTTTTACACTGTCGGATCTTAGGATGCAGTACCGCGGCCGCCGCTGGGGGGAGTTTGTGTCGTAAACCAGCGTCGGGTATGCAAATTAGGAGTTACGGCGATCCACAACCTATTTTTTTTCGCGTTCACTACGTCGCCGCTAGTCTAGTTTCCCGTCGCAAAGTTAGTCATTATTTGACCTGCCCTAACTTTACACAGCAATCGTATTGCTGTATAAAGTATGGCCGTCGTTCCCGCGTCGAAATTTAAAATTTAACGTTGTTTGCGTAACACGTCCGGGAATACGGAAGTACGCTACGCGCGTCGCCGTTTGAAAAAATGACGTCACGGCGCGCAAAGTACGACGGGAATTGCGCAACTGAGCATGCGCAGTAGGTCCAGCGCGGGAGCGCGCCTAATTTAAATGGCACACGTGCATTTGAATTGGCCCGCCTTGCGCCGCCGGCGTAGTTTTCATCGCAAGTGCTTGGTGAATCAGGCACTTGCGATGAAAACTTGCGGCGGTGTAACGTGTCTACGATACGTTACGCCGCCGCTCACCTACGTGAATCTGGCCCTAAGTTTTTTCACCGATGGGAAAAAAACTGATGGGGCCCACACACGATCGGTTCGTCTGATGAAAACTGTCCATCAGACCGTTTTCATCAGACGAACCGATCGTGCGTACGCGGCATAAGTGATTACGTTAAAACTAATGCAAATTCCACTTCCTGTTTAAAAATAAAATTGTGGACTTTACTCACCTGTTCTTTGATTGGGGCTGCTGTCCGTTTTGTTACAGTAATGGTTTTCTAAATACTTTGGTCTGTTTAAAAATCTTACATCTTTATCTTCTGGGCAGAAATTCTCCGTGGAGCAACCACTGACAGAAATTGAATGCACATCTGTGGTAAGAAATTGAAATAGACAAATAGTCAGTCTACTGATTTTTGCAGAACATTGTCTCCTGTCATATATACTGTACAGATGCATGCGGGGAAGGGAGCTTAGATAATTGGTTCTCAACTGCCAAGATGCAGCCTCCCCTTTTCCAGGGCTCCGCCCAGTTGCAGACCCCTTAACCTCCCGCCCCCTCTGGCTCCGCACCGCCACTGACTAGTAACATAGATTCATTGCATTGCATGAATCTATGTTATTGTCGCCGCTGCCGCTGGTCTAGTTCAGATGGCCAGACCTAGAGCGCCGGCCACCTGAATAACGGCGGCTGGTTGGCTGTACGGAAGTGCCTATCAGAGCCAGCGGCTCTGATCGGCTTTCCGAGTACAGCCCTCAGGCTGTAGTCATCTTCCGAATGCTTACCCTCGGATGTACCAGGCTACCAGCGGTGCATTCCTTGCATAAGACTGACAGGCGTCTCAGCCAATCAGGTTCACCGGTTCTGGCTATCCGTAACCTGATTGGCTGAAGCGTCATCGAGGGCGGGAGAAGACATCGAGGGAGGTGGATGGCTGACTCCAGTAAAGGTAAGTGCCGGGCGTGGGGGGGGACATTTTACAGGGCACAGCGGCGACGAAGGGCACAGTGACATCAATGGGCACAGTGGCGACAATGGGAACAATTGGCACAGCGGCATGAATGGGCACAGTGGCAACAATTTGACACAGTGGGGGGACAATGGGCACAGTGGGGACAATTGGCACAGCGGCATGAATTGGCACAGTGGCGACAATTTGGCACAGTGGCGACAATTGAAGGGCACAGTGACATCAATGGGCACAGTGGTGAAAATTAAAGGGCACAGTGGTGACACTGGCACAGTGGCGACAATTGATGACACAGTGGCTATGTTTGATGGCATGGCACAGTGGCTACGTTTGATGGCATGGCACAGTGGTGACAATTGATGGCACAGTGGCTGCGTTTGATGGCATGGCACAGTGGCTGCGTTTGATGGCATGGCACAGTGGTGTGAATTGATGGCACAGTGGCTACGTTTGCACAGTGGCTGCGTTTGATTGGCATGGCACAGTGGTGACAATTGATGGCACATTGGCTGCGTTTGATGGCATGACACAGTGGTGACAATTGATGGCACAGTGGCTGCATTTGATGGGCACAGTGAGGCTGCAATTTTTTTCTTCCCCCCCCCCCTAAAAAATTTGAGCACCAGACGCCACTGGAAATGTGAGTATACAATTTCCCGTTTTCCTGACGCATTCATGGCAGCACACACTGGGAAATAACTCGCCAGTCGGAAGGGTGCAAGAAAACAATAATATTTATTCTATAGCGCTGAGGAATTGGCTCTAACAACAGATCTGCCGAAGTCGGCAGTAGCCAAGTGAGCACTCTGTAGTGTGAAATGAAGGTATGTTGGGAAGACCAAGTTGCTGCTCTGCATATGGTCTCCGGTGAAATTCCGCAATATGCTGCCCACGAGGTAGCCACTGCCCTGGTCGAGTGAGCCCTGATGCCCTTGGGAACCGTAAGTTGCTGAAGGGAATAGGCTTCTTTGATAGCTTTCACTAGCCAGGAGGCGATGGTACGGGAGGTAGCTGCTTGGCCTCGTCTCCTCCCATGTGGGATAATCAAGAGAGAATCCGTCTTCCTCAAGAGAGATGTAGCTGTAAGGTAACTGGAGATGGTTGATTTGACATCCAAGGCATGGGGCTCGCCCCTGTCATTAGTGAAAGATGGAAGGACGATGTCCTGGTTATAGTGAAAGGAGGAAGCTACTGTGACAGGAAGTCAGGTAAATCTGTGGGTGTTGTCACAAACGGGACATACATTTTTGCCTTGCTTAGACAATACACTAATCATTATTAGGCGTCGGCTGCGAGAAATAGCCAGACAAGGTCTAAGGGCGTTGAAAGACTCCAGCTGTTCAAAATGAGGCAATTAAGGCCTCTATAAGTAGTCCAAAGGATTACCACTGTTTGCTGCATCATTCCTAAGGCTTTGTGAGTAGGAGAGCAGCGTACTGAAAGTTTCCTGAGGAGGTGAGGAGACCATTGATTTTTCTATGTGATAAAAATCAAAAGACTATTGTTTGTGCTGTATGACCAGCACTGTCTGCCCAGCGCTAGGCTGAGTCAGACTCCATAGATAGGTTCCTGTGTGGAAGGTAGACGCCCAGAGTGGCTAGGGTTTATTTTTTGTTTGATTTTGTTTATGTTGTTTGGATGCTTGCAATTGTTTTCCAGCAAGATGGAAAAATAAACCAAAAACTTTGTTTTCAACCGTCTTCGACTGCCAGTCTGTATAAATTCAGTGTGTGGTGAACCCATCCAAGGGGTCACACACCCCGCTACCGAGCGAACCCCTCACACTACCTTTGGTCTAAATCGGTCTGAAGGTTTCAGTACCACTCTGTCAGGGAAGAAAACTAAATAGGGTTCCGTAGCCATAAGTGCTTGTATCTCTGATACCCTTCTAGCTGATGTAATTGCAATAAGGAAAGCCAGCTTCAGAGTTAGGTTCCACAGTGAAACTAAGTTAAATGGAAAAAAGGGTGGATTGGACAAGGCCTCGAGTACTACTGAGGCCGCGTACACCCGGTCGATCCAAACCGATGAGAATGGTCCAACAGACCGTTTTCATCGGTTCACCGCACTGAAGTGGCCTGATGGTCTGATGTGCGTACACACCATCAGTTCAAAAACCGATCAGGTCAGAACGCGGTGAAGTAAAACACAACGACGTGCTAAAAAAAACGAAGTTCAATGCTTCCAAGCATGCGTCGACTTGATTCTGAGCATGCGCGGGTTTTGAACCAATGCTTTTGTGTACTAACCATCGGTTTGGACCTATCGGGCAGCGGTCCATCGGTTCGATTTTAAAGCAAGTTCTAAAATTTTTGACCGAAGAACGGACCGAAGGGCCGTACACACGGTCGGTTTGGACCGATGAAACTGGACTTCAGGCCGTTTTTTTGGGTTTGGACCGACCGTGTGTACGCGGCCATGCAGGCCTTCAGAAATTGAGTGACCAGAGGATGAAGAGCCCATCTAGTACCCGTCTTGGCAGAAAGGGTGGATACTTGAACCTTCAGGGTAGCCAAGCTTAGGCCTTTGTTAAGCCCTGACTGAAGAAATTATAGAATTTGAGATGGTTCTGGTGAGATAGGATTCCAATCTCTTTGCTGTGACATCGAAACAAACCTCTCCCAGATTCTAGTGTAGGTGGTATTAGTGGAGCTCTTTCTAGCTTGCACTAGGGTCGATATTACTTCCTGGGAGCATCCTTGTTCCCTTAACCTAACCCTCTCAACTTCCATGCTGTCAGATGCAGCTTCTCTGGGGCTGGATGGAAGAATTGCCCTTGATATAGGAGATCCCTGGTTACTGGTAGATGAATTGGAGGCTGCGTACTGAGTTGTAACAGGGTCGTAAACCATGGCCTCCTCGGCCAGAACGGTATTACCGCTATAACCGTGGCTGAGGACTTCCGAAGCCGGGACAGGAATCTCGCCATCGGAGGAGTTGGAGGAAAAATGTACCCCAGCTCGAAGTTCCATGGGTGGACTAGGCAGTCTGTTCCTTCGGCTGATGGAAAGGGGGCTCTGGACAGGAACCTCGGACATTTTGTGTTTGTTGGTGTGGCGGCGCACATACACTGAACGGGGACTGCCTGAGTACAGCAAGGCTTCAGAAAAGATCATAGAGTGGTCTAAACGATACAGTAAGAAATATAAGCACAGTTTGTTTTGTGAAAAGGAAACATAGAAGTGGGGACCACTGCAGAAATGTAAGGTTTTTTAAAGCTTGTCACATTGCCAGTAATTGTCTTTGCGCCCCTGAGACCACCAGAACGGGGTTCCCTCCATAGAAGCTCCTTTAGAGACTGTAGAGGAGGGACTTCCAAACAGGAGAGGCTTGAACCTGCTGGGGCGATTTGCGGTAAGAGGCATGCTGCTTGTCCGTCCAATCTGTCAGGTGAGGATAAAAAAAGAGAATGGTGCGGGGCGTCTCGCCTTCAAATTTATAGCTAACCAATCCTGTCAGGTTGTGGGGGCGGAGTCACAACCCAGTGTGTGCTGCAATGAATGCGTCAGGAAAACATATTACACTAGAGAGCTTCCTCTATGTTTTCTCTACCCTGCCTGGTGACACACTTTGGAGCCGTCTTACCTTGCTGACCATCCCACCTGGAAGGAAGCCTTAACCCCCTAGGTGCCTGTTAGATTTTGAATTTATTATTATTTTATGTGATAAAGGTTTCTAATATTTAAACATGGCCATTTTGAGGTTTCTTGAGGACAGACGAAGGTCAGTTGCTGTGTAGGTTACATGTATTTTTGGAGTTCTACGTCAAGACAATGGGTGGAGATGTGTTACTTAATATATACAAGTGGGTGTTACGTTTGTGACAGGAGCTCATCTGCGTTCTTGGAGCTATTCTAAAAGTAAATATGCTTAGCTTGGCTTTTAAAACAGTATAAGAATCCATGTGGTTTGAGTAGCTAGCTAAGGATATTTGCATATTTGCACATTCATTTATCAATTATACAATTTTGGTTATTTATACATTTTACCAATTATACCATTCTATGCTATTGGAGCGCAACACCATCTCTTGATTTTTTCCAATAAAATTATACTGTCTTATACACTATGGGCCAGATTCTCAAACGAGATACGACGGCGTATCTCCAGATACGCCGTTGTATCTCTGAGTTGCGCGGTCGTATCTATGCGCCTGATTCTTAGAATCAGTTACGCATAGATTTCCAGTAGATCCGACTGGCGTAACTGTGTTACACCGTCGTATCGTAACTGCATATTTACGCTGGCCGCTAGGTGGCGCTTCCGTCGAATTCCGTATCGAGTATGCAAATTAGCTAGATACGCGAATTCACGAACGTACGCCCGGCCGACGCAGTACATTTACGCCGTTTACGTTAGGCTTTTCCCGGCGTATAGTTACCCCTGCTATATGGTGTCGTAAGTGCGGAGTACCAAGTACTAAGTATGGCCGTCGTTCCTGCGTCGAAATTTGAAAATTTGACGTCGTTTGCGTAACTCGTCCGTGAATGGGGCTGGACGTAATTTACATTCACGTCAAAACCAATACGTCCTTGCGGCGTATTAGGAGCAATGCACACTGGGAGATTTCCACGGACGGCGCATGCGCCGTTCGTGGAAAACGTCAATCACGTCGGGTCACACAACATTTACATAAAACACGCCCCCCTGTTCCAAATTTGAATTAGGCGGGCTTACGCCGGCCGATTTACGATACGCCGCCCCAATTTACGGAGCAAGTGCTTTGAGAATACAGCACTTGCCCGTCTAAGGGCCAGATTCACAGAGGAAATACTGATACTCCGGCGTATTTTCAAATTTGCCGCGTCGTATGTTTATTTGTAATTCACAAAAAAGATACGACGGCTTTTGGCTAAGATCCGACAGGCGTACGGCTTCGTACGCCTTCGGATCCTAGGTGTAATTTTCCGGCGGCCGCTGGGTGGAGTTTGCGTCGTTTTCCAGCGTCGGGTATGCAAATTAGCTGATTACGGCGATCCACGAAGATACGCGCGTTCGACGCAATCTCTTACGTCGTCGCTAGTCGGTTTTTTCCCGTCGCAAACTTAGACCTGCTTTTTCATGGCTTACATTTAGAACAGCCATGTTAAAGTATGGCCGTCGTTCCCGCGTCGAATTTAAATTTTTTTTTTTTTGCGTAAGACGTCCGGGAATACGAAACGAGGTAACTCACGTCGCCGTTCAAAAAATACGTCGGGCGCCGTAATTTCGCGCAAGGCATGTCGGGAAATTTTCACACGGAGCATGCGCAGAACGTTCAGCGCGGGAACGCGCCTAATTTAAATGGTACACGCCCCATTTGAATTAGGCGGGCTTGCGCCGGACGGCTTTACGTTACACCGCCGTAAAACTTGCGGCGGTGTAACGTAAAGACGATACGTTACGCTGCCGCAGATATCTGTGAATCTGGCCCTAAGTTTGCGGAGGCATAACGTAAATCAGATAGGTTACGCCCGCACAAAGATACGCGATCGTACGTGAATCTGGCCCTATGTCAATAGGTCTCTCCTTCAAGACCTGAAAAGTCCTTCAACTTTCAATATTTTTTTTATCTTTTGGCAATGCCACACATTGGATATCCATGGGTCATCTTCCACCTAACTTAATAGAGTATGCAGTTAAATTCAGACCGGATTGACATTACTTACCGAATTGGGTCGTTCTTCTAAGATTCAGGCAATATTTTTCTTTCCCAGTACAATGCATTGGATATTCTGCTTTACACTCTTTATACAAATCCTCGGAGTAGCAGGCTGGGCATAAGACTCCATTCTTGGTTTTGTTAGGTGCTTTTACTTGAAGTAGTTACAGAAGAGAACAGAACGGTTTTTGAAAGCGTGAGAAATAGATCATGTATAAAGTAGGCAATATGGTCAATACTGCATTATTGCTCTAAGGGCCCTGTACACACGACCGAACATGTCTGCTGAAACTGGTCCGGTCGTGTGTACGGCCGACCGGACAGGTTTCCAGCGGACATTTGTCCAGCCGACCGTTTTTCGGCGGACAAATGTTTCTTAGCATGCTAAGAAACATGTCCGCTGGAAGCCTGTCCGTCGAACATGTTCGCTCGTCTGTACAGACTCACCGTACATGTCCGATCGGCCGCCATCCCTCGCATGCGTCGAAGTGATTAGACGCATGCGTGGAAGCATTGAACTTCCAGGGCCACGTCACCACGTATCGTGTACGCGCGGATTTCTGTCTGATGGTGTGTACAACCATCAGACAGAAATCTCCGGGCGGACATGTCCGCTGAAAACGGTCCGGCGGACCGTTTTCAGCGGACAGTCCGTCCGTCTGTACGAGGCCTTACAGTCAAGGTGGTCAGCAATCGTTTAGGCAAATGTGGGCATGACTACAGTATTTGTCAACCATTAAAATAATAACAAGGACTGCGTGACATGGGCATAAATGCCCACATCAGCCATTTTATTCACAGAATAAAATATATCATTAAAAAAAAATTAATTAATAAATGATTTTGACAATACTGTACTTGAAGGCACAATATATAACTAATCACCCATGTCCTTAGCTGCTCCCCAATGGGCTTGAAGACTTTAGAAACTCACATGCTCTTACGTTTTCCCCAGGGGACCAAGCTCCTGGGAGAACCACCAATAAATAACCAAGTGGAAGCACTTCCTCTTCCACTGAACTTTGCATACCCAGCATCCCTCACAGGAAGATCCCTTGCATCTCCACCGTTCTCAACTGACCTTCAGCTCCAGTAGGACCTACACCCCTTCCACATTGACCATTTTTTAACCTTTTCTGACCTGTTCTTCCCCTTAGTCATGCAGACCCTCCATCTATTTGCTCTTTTCCAGTTCTCCCTAGAATTGTCAACTACGTCTTCATTCAGGCACCCCCTTCAAAAAGACCCACTGCTTTCCGAAGAAAAGTTTTTCTTTTTTGGTACTGTAGGACCCTGCTTCTGTTGAGTGGGCGCTAGGGTTGTCCCGATACCACTTTTTTAGGACCGAGTACAAGTACCGATACTTTTTTTCAAAAACTCGCCGATACCGAATACCGATACTTTTTTTTTAAATGTGTCCCCAAATGCAGCCATGTCCCCCCACAAATGCAGCCATGTCCCCCCACATATGCAGCCATGACCCCCACATATGCAGCCATGTCCCCCGCATATGCAGCCATGTCCCCCCACATATGCAGCAATGTCCCCCCACAAATGCAGCCATGTCCCCCCACAAAGGCAGCCATGTCCCCCCACATATGCAGCCATGACCCCCACATATGCAGCCATGTCCCCCCACATATGCAGCCATGTCCCCCCACATATGCAGCCATGTCCCCCCACATATGCAGCAATGTCCCCCCACATATGCAGCCATGTCCCCACACATATGCAGCCATGTCCCCCCACATATGCAGCAATGTCCCCCCACATATGCAGCCATGTCCCCCACATATGCAGCCATGTCCCCCCACATATGCAGCAATGTCCCCCCACATATGCAGCCATGTCCCCCCACATATGCAGCCATGTCCCCCATATATCCAGCCATGTCCCCCCTATATCCAGCCATGTCCCCCCTATATCCAGCCATGTCCCCCATAAATCCAGCCATGTCCCCTATAAATCCAGCCATGTCCCCCATATATCCAGCCATGTCCCCCCATACCTAGATGCCGCCGCCGCCGCATGGTTAATCAGCGTGCGGGGAACATCACAGCTTTCATTTGAATAGCTGTAGTGTTCCCCGCTGCACTGCGTATAGATACTCCCCCTTTGCTCGGGATTGGACAGATCCGTCCAAACCCGAGCAAGGGGGAGTGTCTATACGCGGCGCGGCGGGAAACACTACAGCTATTCAAATGAAAGCTGTGATATTCCCCGCACGCTGTTTAACCATGGGGCGGCGTTTTTGCTTTATGCGACGGCGGCGGCATTCATTGCGGCGGCGTCGGGGGGGGGGGCGAGTATCCTAGTGTGGGCACCCAGCAGTGACAGCTTTCGGCTTCACGGCCGGGCACCCACTGCGCATGCGCGAGCGGCACTGCGCATGCGCGAGCGGCACGGCGCCGTCCAATTGGACAGGCGCTCGCCTACAGGGAGGGGCTGCAATAAGGGGATTAAGCTAATCGCCTTACCAGCCCCTCGGCGGAAGGAGGAAGTGGGACAGGAAGTCCCCTTCTCCTGAAGCCCCCACTCCGCCCCCAAATAAATTACATGCCAAATGTGGCATGTAAGGGGGCGAGGAGTGAGTTAAGCGGAAGTTCCATTTTTAGGTGGAACTCCGCTTTAAGGGGCAGACACCATTATGGCAGGGTCTTCCGATCCTGACCTGATGGCCCTCTTGGCCTGAGGGATGTATTAGCAGCTTTTGGTCTCAGGGCCTGCTGGCCCGAGGCTTTGTTACTGAGAGTAGCCCCAGAAGTTTTTGGGGCCTACTGGTCCGGGGATGGTCCTGTGCTGTCTTCTCTGCAGGAAGAAGCCGAAAAATTGAGGATTCAATTAGAGGACGCATCCTGACCAATTTACCTCACAGTGCAGCCGGTTTGGCTGAAAGTTCCTGGCACCGTGAGCTGTGTAATTTCTTTGGAACTTAGCAAAGTGCAAGGGAAAGAGGGATCACCGCTCCAGGTGGATCTCTGCAGGCAATTAGAGGAGCCTCTCAGGAGTCCAAGGTGCTGGCAATGCACAAGGCAGGATACAAAAAATGGAGATAAATGGACAGCCGCACTCCAGGGAAACGTAAAAAAGTAGTCTTTTATTAATAAAAACTGGACATGCAAATCCAAAAAATACAGTCACAAGAAGGGACAGCCGACGTGTTTCGCACACTGTTAGTGCTTAGTCATGGCTTAGCAAAGTGCATGTGTGGTTGCATGGCCCTGTGACAGAGGACTGTGTAACGACTCAACGGTATTCATCAAGTCTGTGGCAGAGACTTTTTAACGAGCTTCGCACCGGCTGCTAGGTCAGTGAGAGAGGCCTATCCGGTGGCCGCTGAGTCCAGTGTGGAAACAGTTTGTCCTCTGGATCCAAGATCATACCCGCAATCCGCAAAGCAAGGTACCTGAATCTTCCCTAACCCACTTGTTTAATAAAACCCTTGAAGAAAAAGAAACCAAGTGTTGGTGTGGACATTTGTAACTCTTCAAGAAGGACCCCTAGGACAAGCATGGTAAACAGTAGGGATGTCCCGATACCGATACTAGTATCGGTATCGGTACCGATACCAAGCATTTCCCGAGTACTTGTACTCGGGGGAAATGCTCTGATGCTTCACCCGATACCTGGGCAGTCAGGTATCGGGTGGTAGGGGGAGTTACAAGTCTTCTCCGTGTTGTCTTCTCCCCCCCCGTGCTGCCTTTCCCCCTGTGCCGTCTTGTCCCCCGTGCCGTCTTGTACCCCCGTGATGTCTTCTCCCCGTCCGTGCCGCTCTCCCCCCGTGATGTCTTCTCCCCGTCTGTGCCGCTCTCCCCCCGTGATGTCTTCTCCCCGTCCATGCCACTCTCCCCCCATGATGTCTTCTCCCCCTCCGTGCCGCTTCCCCTCCGTGATGTCTTCTCCCCCTCCGTGCCGCTCTCACCCCGTGATGTCTTCTCCCCCTCCGTGCCGCTCACCCCCTGTGATGTGTTCTCCCCATCCATGCCACTCCCCCTCCGTGCCGCTCTCCCCCCTCAATTTGTCAGGATGGAGAGCGGAGGTAGGAGCCGCTAAACCCGGCTCCAACCTTTTTTTCCGAATGGACAGAGTCAGTGATCACTGACTCTGTCCATTCACATAACTGAGCATCGTAACATGTGTTTACGATGCTTCAGTTTATGAATGTAGAGGAGCTTCTCTCCATTCATTTTAGCTCAGGCTGCAGAGAAAGGGACTGGGGAATCTGTGTCCTTAGTCCCTTTCCCTGTCTTAAAGGGGAGATGTCAGAGGTCTGTTAAGACCCCTGATATCTCACCAAAGCCTAATTAAAGAAATAAAAAATAAAATTTGCAATAAATAATTAAAAAAATAAAATGAAAATAATAATAATAATACTAATAATAATAATAATAATAATTATAATAATAATAATAATTATAATAATAATAATAATAATAATAATAAAAAAAAAACACACTGACAATCCACTACCCCCCCCCCCCCTCTAAAAAAAAATCACTGTAAAAAAAAATTGTAATAAAAAAAAAAAATACTGTCACATGACATTAAAAAAAAGTATCGGTATTCAGTATCGACGAATACTTGAAAAAAAGTATCGGTACTCGGTCTCAAAAAAGTGGTATCGGGACAACCCTAGTAAACAGTAAGGTAACGGCAGGTCCAAATCTAAACCAGCAGCTCCTTCGGGGGTAGTGCTACAGTACTAATTACTGTACCAGATAAAAAGTACACCAAGCTGTTATTAGCAGTGTGGAAATTCACTTTAACGCCATCTCTAAATGCCAACTGTTGCAATGCTGGACTTTGGTAGGATATCAAAGCAGACCTTTCAGTAACCTTAGACCTGTAGACCCCTAAGAGCCCATTTACACAGGGGCAACACGACTTCCAGCACGACTTTGGGAGGCAACTTGGACATGACTTGAGTATGAATCTTCAGGCAACTTACAAGGCAACTTCAAGTCGCCTCCAGGACAGTACAAGGCAACTTCAAGTCGCCTCCAGGATAGGAGACTTTCCAGTGGCCAATCAAACAACAATCAGCTCTGTGGGAGGGAGGGGTTTGCCTGAGAAATGTATGTCAGTGCTGGGCCAGTCAGGTGCAGCCACAGCATTTGCCACCCAGCAGCTGCCCATGCACAATGACCTAATATGGCCACGTGGCGTTAATGGGTCAATATCATTGACCTAATATGGCCATGTGGTCATGTTAGGCCACTAATGACGCAGCTGTGGGGTGGGTAAAGTCTCATCTGATTCTAATTGGACAAGCACTGACAGTTTCCTTCTGGGTTTAGCCAGCCATGGGTTTTGGACCGCACCTAAGCTTATCATTACTCAACACTCATTTAACCACTTAAGGACCGCCTAACGCTGATTTACGTCGGCAGAATGGCACGGCTGGGCACGTGGACGTATATATACTTCCCCTTTAAGAGCCCAGCACGCGGCCCGGTCCGAAGCTCTGTGACCGCACCCGCGGACCCGATCGCTGCCGGTGTCCAGCGATCGGTCACAGGAGCTGAAGAACGGGGAGAGGTGAGTGTAAACACACCTTCACCGTCCTTCACTGTGGCAGTGTCAGTGATCGTCTGTTCCCTGATATAGGGAACGATGATCACTGACGTCACATGTCCAGCCCCGCCCCCCTACAGTTAGAAACACATGAGGTCACACTTAACCCCTACAGCGCCCCCTAGTGGTTAACTCCTAAACTGCAATTGTCATTTTCACAGTAAACAATGCATTTGTATAGCACTTTTCGCTGTGAAAATGACAATGGTCCCAAAAATTTGTCAAAATTGTCCGATGTGTCCGCCATAATGTGGCAGTCACGAAAAAAATCACTGATCGCCGCCATTAGTAGTAAAAAAATTATTAATAAAAATGCAATAAAACTATCCCCTATTTTGTAAACGCTATATTTTTTTTTTACCAAAAATAGGTAGAAGAATACGTATCGGCCTAAACTGAGAAAAAAATTATGTTTTTTTATATCTTTTTTGGGGATTATTTATTATAGCAAAAAGTAAAAAATATTGATTTTTTTTCAAAATTGTTGCTCTATTTTTGTTTATAGCGCAAAAAATAAAAACCGCAGAGGTGATCAAATACCACCAAAAGAAAGCTCTATTTGTGGGGAAAAAAAGTATGCCAATTTAGTTTGGGAGCCACGTCGCACGACCGCGCAATTGTCAGTTAAAGCGACGCAGTGCCGAATCGCAAAAACTGGCCGGGTCCTTTACCTGTATAATGGTCCAGGTCTTAAGTGGTTAAAGTCTGAGAAAAAAACGACTTACACATTGGTGGTTATTTACTTAAACTGCTTGGTACAAAATATGGTGCCGTTCTGCAAAGAAACCAATCAGCTTACAGGTTTTATTGTCAAAGCCTAATTGAACAAGCTGAAGTTAGAAGCTGATTGGCTACCTTGCACAGCTGCACCAGATTCTGAGTGCTCCAGTTTTAGTAAATCAACCCCATTGCCTTCCCTATTGCCTCTACTCTATTTAGGGTTCTTTCACACGTGCGGACCGTTCGTCCGTTTTTTCATATGTCCGTTTACGGACTGCAATGTTTTCCAATGGGATAGCGTACGTTAGCGGATGAGCATCCGCTAACGTCCGTTAACATCCGTCTCCGTTAAGCTCCGTTTTTTTGAACGGAAGAAAACCCTATTTTTCTTCCGTCAAAAAAACGTAACGGACGAAAAACGGATGTTAGCGGACGATCCGTTTAACATCCGATCCGCTAACATCCGTTTTTCATCAAAATATGTAATACAAATAAAGTTCTAACAAAAAAAAAAAACGGATGAAAAAACGGATGAAAAACGGATCAACTGATGATAAAAAAATGATCAACTGATGATAAAAAACTGATCTAACAAACGGTCCGCACGTGTGAAAGGACCACTTGCTTACTGGGCACATATACCCCCCTCCTGCCCAGGTGAAATGTCAGCTTTCGGCACTGCGTCGCTTTAACTAACAATTGCGCGGTCGTGCGACGTGGCTCCCAAACAAAATTGACGTCCTTTTTTCCCCACAAGTAGAGCTTTCTTTTGGTGGTATTTGATCGCCTGTGCGGTTTTTATTTTTTGCGCTATAAACAAAAAAGTGCGACAATTTTGAAAAAAATACAATATTTTTTACTTCTTGCTATAATAAATATCCCAATTAAAAAAAAAAAAAAAAATACGATACGTATTCTTCTACATATTTTTGGTAAAAAAAAAATAAAAATCGCAATAAGCGACTGGTTTGCGCAAAAGTTATAGCGCTTACAAAATAGGGGACAGAATTATTATTTATTTATTTATTTTTTACTAGAAATGGCGGCGATCTGCGATTTTTATTGGGACTGCGACGTTATGGTGGACACATCGGACACATTTTTGGCGCCATTCACATTTATACTGAGATCAGTGCTATAAATATGCACTAATTACAGTATAAATGTGACTGGCATTGAAGGGGTTAACACTAGGGGGTGAGGAAGGCGTTAAATATGTTTCCTATAAAGTGTTCTAACTGTGGGGGAAGGGGGGTGACTGGGGGAGGTGACCGATCTGTGTCTCTATGTACAAGAGACACAGATCGGTCTCCTCTCCAGAGACAGCACCGCTGTCTCTGTGTGAGCCGGCAATGACAGATGATCTCATATGTTTACATATGAGATCATCTCTCATTGGCCGCACAGATCGCATCGCAAACGGCCACTCTGATTGGCCGTTCGCGGCGATCTGTAATTGGCTGTGTCCAAGGGACACGGCCAACACAGATTTTCCCCGCTGCGCGCTCTGGAGCGCGCGCGGGGACCGCCCAAAGGGGCGGACGTCAATTGACGTCCTGTTGGCTTTTGGGATCCGCGCTGTAGCTGTCAATTGACGGCAGGCGGATCCCAAGTGGTTAAACTTCTCCCAATTTTCCCTGAAATCTAGGAAAAGAAAATTCTCACTTCTGCCCATCCCATCTAATTATTCAGATTATTAAAGTTTCAAACTAAACCCTTACACACTGGCGGAAGAGGTGTGCAGCCGTCCGTAAAGCAGCAGCTTGTACTGTATGTACTCTTCCCCCAAGGCGATGAAATGCTCTCGCTAATATTGCAGGCCTTTGTTCCTACACAACCTCTTTTAACATACGATTCTCTGGAATTGTCATCTGAAAAAAAAAATTGAAATCTTTAAAAAAAACAAAAAAAAACAGTATATATACAGTATGGGGCAGATCCTCAAAGAAATTACGCCGGCGTATCAAGAGATACAAGATTTCAAATTTTGCGCGTCGTAGCTTTGTTTTGAATCCTCAAAACAAGATACGACGGCATCTGGGTTAGATCCGACAGGCGTACGTCTTCGTACGTCGTCGGATCTAAGATGCAATTTTCCGGCGGCCGCTAGGTGGCGTTCCCGTCGTAATCCGCGTCGAGTATGCAAATTAGCTATTTCCGACGATCCACGAACGTACGAGCGGCCGTCGCATTCTTTTACGTCGTTTCCGTTCGGCTTTTTCCGGCGTATAGTTAAAGCTGCTATCTGGTGGCGTACTCAATGTTAAGTATGGCCGTCGTTCCCGCGTCTAATTTTGAAAATTTTACGTCGTTTGCGTAAGTCGTCCGTGAATGGGGCTGGACGCCATTTACGTTCACGTCAAAACCAATGACGTCCTTGCGACGTCATTTAGCGAAATGCACGGCGGGAAATTTTAGGGACGGCGCATGCGCAGTTCATTTGGCGCGGGGAGGCGCTTCAGTTAAATGAAACACGCCCCCTACCCGCCGCATTTGAATTCCGCGCCCTTACGCTACGCTGCCGTAACTTATGACGCAAATTCGTTGTGGATTTAAAACGAAGCCAAGTAAGTTACGGCGGTGTAGCGTATCTTAGATACGCTGCGCTGGTGCAGATCTTTGTGGATCTGCCCCTATATATATACACAGTGGGGCAGATCCACAAAGATCTGCACCGGCGCAGCGTATCTAAGATACGCTACGCCACCGTAACTTACTTGGCTTTGGTTTGAAACCTCAACGAATTTGCGCCGTAAGTTACGGCGGCGTAGTGTATCTCTCGTGGCGTAAGGGCGCGGAATTCAAATGCGGCGGGTAGGGGGCGTGTTTCATTTAAATGAAGCGCCTCCCCGCGCCAAACGAAGTGCGCATGCGCCGTCCCTAAAACTTCCCGCCGTGCATTGCGCTAAATGACGTCGCAAGGACGTCATTGGTTTTGACGTGAACGGAAATGGCGTCCAGCCCCATTCACAAACGACTTACGCAAACGACGTAATTTTTTTTAAATTAGACGCGGGAACGACGGCCATACTTAACATTGAGTACGCCACCAGATAGCAGCTTTACGTAACTATACGCCGGAAAAAGCCGAACGGAAACAACGTAAAAAAATGCGACGGCCGCTCGTACGTTCGTGGATCGTCGGAAATAGCTAATTTGCATACTCAACGCAGATTACGACGGGAACGCCACCTAGCGGACGCCGAAAAATTGCATCTAGGATCCGAAGGCGTACGAAGACGTACGCCTGTCGGATCTAACCCAGATGCCGTCGTATCTTGTTTTGAGGATTCAAAACAAAGATACGACGCGGGAATTTTGAAATTACGCCGGCGTATCAATAGATACGCCGGCGTACTTTCTTTGTGGATCTGCCCCAGTATATATAGTATGGCTTACATAATGTTTTAGAGAGATGAAAGATAAAGAGAGGGAGGGAGAATAAAAGAAGATAGAATGAAGAGAGTGAAAGAAGAATGAGAGGGAAGAGAGACATAGAAGAAAGTGAGAGCGCAAGAAGAATGAGAAAAGATAGAATAAGGCAGAAAAAAGGGAGACATAGTGAGAAGATAGAGAGAGAGAGAGAGACAGAGAAGAAAAAAAAGAATGAGAGATCGAAGGTAGAGAGAAAAGAGAGAGATATCAATAAATAGTAGGAAGAGATTGAAGAAACAAAGAGAGAGAAAATGAATTCAAGTTGAAAGTTTAAGTGTCCCATGATCTATATGAGAGGTTAGAGATGGGTTTAGAACAACCTTACCTAGTTAATGATCACATGGCGCAGTTAATACGAATAATATAGTATACATATATCATAGGCGTGCGCAAGGGGTGTGCCAGGTGTGCCTGGGCACACCCTAATCCTGGGGTTGGCAACCTGTCAATGGTGGGCAGGTGACAGGTAAACCACAATCCTTCCTTGCCGGTCCTCGAAAACTGCACAGGAGAGGTGGCCGGGGTGGAATTTAGTGGAACCGACCTGTATTTTCCTCCTGCAGCAGCTGAAAGTAGGCTTCTCCTTCTCTCCCGTTTGTCAACATTCAGCTGCCACAGGAGGAAAATATAGGGGATCGGTAATGTATGCCACTCCTCCTTTCCATGTTCCTCTTCCTTCTGTTGCACAGGTCCCCCATGTGCTCCCTTTCTCCCCCTTTCTCCCATTGTTTCAGGATGGAGAGCGTGGAAGAGGCCGGTAAATATGTCAAATGCTTACGGCGCCAGGGAACAGGGCGGAAAAAATGACAGTGTCACTGTGTCAGTGTCTCTCTCGTCTCTGTGAGTTCCAGGATTACACACAGCAGGCATCTCCCGCTGTGTGTATCGGAGCTTAGTGTGTTAACTTTGGCCGCGCTGTGAGAAAAGTCCCACGCTCCTCCTAGATCAGCTTGTGTGATAGGCAAAACAATGCGTCTATCACACAAGCTGATCTAGGAGGAGGGCGGGACTTTTCTCACAGCGCGGCCAAAGTTTTCACACTAATAGCTAGATTCAGAGACGTTTACGCTAGCGTATCAGTAGATACGCCGTCGTAACTCTGAATCTACGCCGTCGTAAATTTAAGCGTATTCTGGAAACCAGATACGCTTAAATTAGGCAAAGATGCGAGCGGCGTAGGTCTCCTACGCCGTCGTATCTTAGGGTGCATATTACGCTGGCCGCTAGGTGGCGCTTCTGTTGATTTCGGCGTAGAATATGCAAATGTGCTAGATACGCCGATTCAGAAACGTACGTGCGCCCGGCGCATTTTTTTACGCCGTTTACGTAAGGCTTTTTCCGGCGTAAAGTTAGTCGAACAAAAAGCTGGCCTAGCCAATGTTAAGCATGGCCGTCGTTCCCGCGTCGAATTTTGAAATTGTTACGTCGTTTGCGTAAGTCGTCCGTGAATGGGGCTGGACGTAATTTACGTTCACGTCGAAACCAATACGTCCTTGCGGCGTACTTTGGAGCAATGCACACTGGGATATGTCCACGGACGGCGCATGCGCCGTTCGTTAAAAACGTCAATCACGTCAGGTCACGAATCATTTACATAAAACACGCCCCCCTGTTCCTCATTTGAATTAGGCGCGCTTAGGCCGGCCCATTTACGCTACGCCGCCGTAACTTAGGAGGCAAGTGCTTTGTTAATACAGCACTTGCCTCTCTGGCCCGGTACACACGAGCAAACATGTACGATGAAAGTCCGCACGTAAACACTACGCGGGGCGTGTCCGCGTCGTCGCCGTGACGATGACGCGGCGATGACGCGGCGACGTGGGCGGGCCTGCCATTTAAATGCTTCCACGCATGCGTCGAAGTCATTCGACGCATGCGAGGGACGGCGGGCGCTCGGACATGTACGGTAGGTCTGTACTGACGACCGTACATGTCCGAGCGGGCAGGATTCCAGCGGACGGTTTTAAAACACGTCCAGGAATATTTGCCCGCTGGGAAAAGGCCCGGCGGGCAAATGTTTGCTGGAATTCGGCCCGCTCGCGCCTACACACGACCGAACATGTATGCTGAAACTGGCCCGCGGACCAGTTTCAGCATACATGTTTGGTCGTGTGTACGGGGCCTCTGACTTACGGCGGCGTAGCGTAAATACGATACGCTACGCCGGGTCAAAATTGGGCCGCCCTGCCTGAATCCAGCTATAAGCTCCGATACACGCAGCGGGAGATGCCTGCTGTGTGTGAAGTGTAGAGGAGGAGGGAGGGGAGCGAGCGCTGCAGCCACACTGGCAGTGTGTGTGATAAGTTCTCTCTCATGTCACGCTGCCCCGGCGGCCCCTCCTCTCTTCTCGTCCATCCCCATTTGCTTGTGACATCATCTGGGATGGACGAGAAGAGGGGAGAGGCCGCCGGGGCAGCGTGACATGAGAGAGAACTTATCACAGATGCTTCCTGCATACTGGCTGCCAGGTAAACGTTGTGCCAAAATGTGCTCCAATATGCCCCAATGTGCTCTAATATGCCCTGATGTGCTCTAATATGCCCCAATGTGCTCTAATATGCCCCAATGTGCTCCAATATGCCCCAATGTGCTCCAATATGCCCCGATGCACCGGCCCTGTGCACACCCTAATGCTATAGACTGCGCACACCTATGATATATATATATATATATATATCAATGTAAAATAGAACGTCGTATGAATGATACGAATATCTTGTAGGTAGAACTCACATTTTGTGAAGGAAATATATAAAGTTGTACAGGCAGGGTCTTTTGAAGTACAGTTGTATGCACGACCATCACAGTACGCCTCTGTAGTGTTTATATTGTAATCTGAGGCTTTGTCGGCGTCAATTACCGCCGCGCAGTATACACACCTGAGGGCGGAGACTGAAAGAAGAAGAAATAATATAGAGAAGTCTGTTAATGCATGCTAGATGGATGCTCAGATTCATCAGCAAAAATAAACTAGAAGGAAACAGAAGATACGCGATACACCAGGAACTGCAGTCACTTTACATTGTGCAGAATACATGACCATGGACTGACTCTTATGCCGCATACACACGACCATTTTTAATGGTCTAGAAAAAACGACGTTTTTTTCAACCCGATTATTGTTAAGCCGGCTTTGCCCACACACAAAAAAACAAAACGCTCGAGCAAAGCGTGGTGACATATAACACGTACGACGGCAGTATAAAGGGGAAGTTCCATTCGGATGGCGCCACCCTTTGGGGCTGCTTTTGCTGATTTTGTGTTAGTTAAAGTTTGGTGAGAGACGATTCGCGCTTTTCAGTCTGTTACAGCGCGATGAATGTGCCATCTCCATTACGAACGCTAGTTTTACCAGAACGAGCGCTCGCGTCTCATAACTTGCTTCTGAGCATGCACGTTTTTTTCACGTCGTTAAAGCCCACACACGACCATTTTTTACGACGTTAAAAAACGTCGCGAAAATTTAGAGCATGTTCTAAATTTTTAATGCCCATTTTGTACGCCGCGAAAAATGCTCTGGAGCCTACACACGATCGTTTTTAATTACATTAAAAAAAATAATAATTTTACATCGCGAAAAACGATCGTGTGTACGCGGCATTAGAAAAGAGGGGATATTTCTTGAATTAGAATTTTTTTTTTTTTTTTTTAATGAATTGTTTTAAAGCTGAACTCTAAGCACATATAACAGACCCTAAGTGACACAGGTCTCCGGAGATTCAATAACCCTTTCGCTGCCAGTGTAGTTTTTTTTCCTCTCTATTTTGCATTCATGTTTAACTTAAAGGGGTTGTAAAGGTTCATTTTTTATTTTCTAAATAGGTTCCTTTAAGCTAGTGCATTGTTGGCAAAACGTATTGACTCGAGTATAAGCCTAGGGTGAGAATGCAGCAGCTACTGAAAGAGGAAAAGAGGGTCAACAATGCCCATTTGCACGCCTCACTATGCCCATTGCAACCTCACTGTGCCAACCTCACTGTGCCCATTGCAACCTCACTGTGCCAATTGTCACTGTGCCTATCCTCACTGTGCACATCCTCACTGTGCCCATCCTCACTGTGCCCATCCTCACTGTGCCCATTGTCATCACTGTGCCCATTGTCCTCACTGTGCCTATTGTCCTCACTGTGCCCATTGTCCTCACTGTGCCCATTGTCCTCACTGTGCCCATTGTCGTCACTGTGCCCATTGTCATCACTGTGCCCATTGTCATCACTGTGCCCATTGTCATCACTGTGCCTATTGTCATCACTGTGCCCATTGTCATCACTGTGCCTATTGTCGTCACTGTGCCCATTGTTGTCATTGTGCCCATTGTCATCACTGTGCCCATTGTACCTGAAATTGAAGAAATTGAGGCTGCGGGCGTCCATGTTGAAAACTCGCGATCTGCTCCTGGTCCCTTCCGTGATAGGCAGCTGACACAGTTCCGCCTATCACGGACGTTCTCTAATCCTCGGACTCAGTTTCCCAGCAGACTCTGGGGCAGATTCAGATAGATCAGCGGATCTTTAGACCATACTTAACATAGGATACGCCACATATAGCAGGTGTAACTATCCCCCGAAAAAAGCCTTACGTAAATGACGTAAAAAAATGCGCCAGGCGGACGTACATTTGTGGATCGCCGTATCTAGCTCATTTGCATACTCTATGCAGAAATCAACGGAAGCGTTACCTAGCGGCCAGCGTAAATATGCACCTAAGATCCGACGGCGTACTAAGACGTACGCCAGTCAGATCGAGCCCCCACATTCAGTCGTATCTTGTTTTGTGGATACAAAACAAAGATACGACGGGGCATCGTAGAAATTATGCGGCGTATCAATAGATACGCCAGCGTAATTTCTTTGTGGATCTGGGCCATAATGTTTGGAGGTTCTAAGTCATTTTCTAGCAAAAAAAAATGTTTTAACCACTTAAGCCCCGGACCTTTAGGCAGCCCCAGGCCAGGTTTTGCGATTCGGCACTGCGTCGCTTTAACAGACAATTGCGCGGTCGTGCGACGTGGCTCCCAAACAAAATTGGCGTCCTTTTTTCCCCACAAATAGAGCTTTCTTTTGGTGGTATTTGATCACCTCTGCGTTTTTTATTTTTTGCGCTATAAACAAAAATAGAGCGACAATTTTGAAAAAAATGCAATATTTTTTACTTTTTGCTGTAATAAATATCCCCCAAAAACATATATAAAACATTTTTTTTTCCTCAGTTTATGCCGATACGTATTCTTCTACCTATTTTTGGTAAAAAAAAAATCGCAATAAGCGTTTATCGATTGGTTTGCGCAAAATTTATAGCGTTTACAAAATAGGGGATATTTTTATTGCATTTTTATAAAAAAAATTTTTTTTACTACTAATGGCGGCGATCAGCAATTTTTTTCGTGACTGCGACATTATGGCGGACACTTCGGACAATTTTGACACATTTTTGGGACCATTGTCATTTTCACAGCAAAAAATGCCTTTCAATTGCATTGTTTATTGTGAAAATGACAGTTGCAGTTTGGGAGTTAACCACAGGGGGCGCTGAACGTGTTAGGCTTCACCTAGTGTGTGTTTACAACAGTAGGGGGGTGTGGCTGTAGGTCTGATGTCATCGATTGTGTCTCCCTATAAAGGGGATGACACGATCGATGCGCCGCCACAGTGAAGCACGGGGAAGCTGTGTTTACATACGGCTCTCCCCGTTCTTCAGCTCCGGGGAGCGATCGCGACGGAGCGGCTATAAACGAATAGCCGCGCCGTCGTCCCGGATCGCTCCCCGAGGTAAGCCGCCCGCCGCACGCAGCAGGGGGGAGGGTCCCGATCGGACCCCCGACCCGCGGAAAGGCAAGGACGTATATATACGCCCATCTGCCTGTCCGTGCCATTTTGCGGACGTAAATAGTCGTGCGGCGGGCGTTAAGTGGTTAATCTTGTAAACACTGAGTCTGAAAAACAGGCAAGGTCCTTAAGTGGTTAAGTAATTCCAAAGTTATCACAGAATAAACAGGTCTGTGCAGAAATATAAACTCTATCAAATTGATACCCTTTTTAGTCTGTTATAAGCAGGGCTTTTTTCTCAGAGTATAGGTGCAGGAACTCCCCCTTTCTAAATTAATTTCTCCTCCCCCTACCCACCTCCGAGGACCGTTCCTTGGCTCCACCCCCTGTCCACCTTCCAGTACCTTTATAGAGAATACAGAACCAAGTATAATTTTTTGGTGCCAAGTAATTTGTACAGAATTTGTTAAATACCCCTGTAATACACAAGCTTAATGTATTCTAGTAAAGTTAGTCTGTAAACTAAGGTCCGTTTTGTTAGGTTGTTACAGCATTTAGACACTTTATAAAATAGAAATTGACTGGGGACATCTTAAGTGTGGGCATCATGAAGCCAGACTGTATGACTTCCTGGATTTCAGCCTTGCAGATCTTGCACATGTTCAGTGCTGCACAAGCAGTGTAATAGGTTTCAGATCAGGTTTCAGCACCTGTACTGTCCAAGTCACATGATTCTTCGAGACTGGGGAGTGCACAGACTCCTGGAAAGTTACACCCACTACATTCCCAGGAGTCTGTGCGGTGTAGGTTAGGAAGCTTAAGCACCTAGGTGCAGGAAGTGGGAAGATTAACTATTCTGCCTAGCAACAACACTTTGAAGGCATCTAAAAAAATAAAATAAAATTCTTAAAGGACTAATGACATTTTTTTAAAAACTACTGATGTAATGTTATATTTATGGGTGGAACTCCACTTTAATAATAACAAGAAAAACAGTAAAATAGATCCTTTGCAGCCAGCAACACCAATAGAGCCTCCAGCAACAATAGATCTCCCTACAACAATAATAAACCACCGGCAGCAAAATACCCCCCAGCAAAAATAGACCGTCAGTAAAAATAGACTCCCCAGCAACTATCAACCCCCGGCAGCAACAACAGATATCCCCACAGCCAGCATCAAGGGACCCTCCAGCAGCCAGCAACTATAGACCCCTCGCTCAACAGTAGCTCTCTCCCAGCAACAACTAACCCGCCCAGCAACATAAGACCCACCCCCACCAACAATAGATCTCCCACCAGTAACAACAGACTTCCTCAGCAACAATAGAACCCCCTCATGCTAAAATAACCCCCCCCCCAGCTACAATAGATCCCCCAGAAGCCAGCATGAGCAGACCCTTCAGCACACCCCAGCACTCCTTGCACACATTCAGTCCTGGAGGTGCCGGAGCTGCGTTCCCCCGCGTTCCTGCTGAAAAAAAGCCCTGGTTATAAGCAGGTATAAGTCTGCACTTACCTGTAGATAAAAGTGCAGGGATGGTGCACAGAGCAAAGAAGGTCGCTTTCATTGTGCTGATATGAAGGAGACCCGCTTTCCACACCCTACAGAGCACTGGCAGTGACTGAGAGCAAGTGGCTCAGACATTCTCGGATAAGAAAATACGACAGCTCCTAAGAGACCCAGCCTAATGATAAGTAACCCTAAAATAGGCTAGAGAGGAAGAACACCTATAATTTACACCTACATGTGCAGATCTGTGCTGGAAATGTTGTTTCTCAGTCAGCTGATCTAGAATCCGCCTATTCCGATGGATTTGGCATGATGGTACAAATGAAATACCATGGCCCAACTAAATCAAAATGATTTTTTATTGCCCCAGCAAATCCCTTAACCACTTCCATACCGGGCACTTACGCACCTTCCCGCCCAAGCCAATTTTCAGCTTTCAGCGCTGTCGCACTTTGAATCGCAATTGCGCGGTCATGCTACACTGTACCCAAACAAAATTGGCGTCCTTTTTTCCCCACAAATAGAGCTTTCTTTTGGTGGTATTTGATCACCTCTGCGATTTTTTTTTTTTTTTTGCGCAACAACTAAAAAAAGACTGAAAATTTTGAAAAAAATTATGTTTTTATTTTTTTCTGTTAATTTTTTTGTAAATAACTGAGTTTTCTCTTTCAATTACGGGCACTGATATGGCGGCACTGATGGGCACCAATGAGATGGCGGCGCTGGTATGCGGCACTGATGGGCACACATAGGCGGCACTGATGGGCACACATAGGCGGCACTGATGGGCACACATAGGCGGCACTGATGGGCACTCATGGGCGGCACTGATGGGCGGCACTGGGCACTCATAGGCGGCACAGATGGGCACTCATGGGCGGCACTTATGGGTGGCACTGATGGATACTTATGGGTGGCACAGATGGGCACTGGGCACAGATGGGCACTGTGGAGTGGCACTGATGGACACTGTGGGGTGGCACTGATGGACACTGTGGGGTGGCACTGATGGACACTGTGGGGCAGCACTGATTTATCCATGTTGCCAGTCAGTGCCCATTTGTGGGCACTGATTGGCATATTTTTTTTTTTACTGCTTTTTTATTTTTTTCACTGACTTTTTTTTATTTATTTTTTTGCCCCCTTTTTTTTACCCTTCCCTGGTCCAGTGTGGCGATCTGAGGGGGGGCTGCGCTGATAAACAATCAGCGCGAACCCCCCGTCAGGAGAGCTGCCGATCGGCTTTCCTCTACTCGCGTCTGTCAGACGCGAGTGAGGAAGAGCCATCAACGGCTCTTCCTGTTTACATCGTGATCAGCCGTGATTGGACACGGCTGATCACGTGGTAAAGAGCCTCCGCCGGAGGCTCTTTACCGAGATCGGAGATGCAGGGTGTCAGACTGACACCCCGCATCACTGATCGCCGCGCTGTGCGCCCCCACGGGCGCGCGCGGCATGAAATCCTGCAGGATGTCCATGGACGTCCAGTCAGGATTTCAGAACCACTTCCCGGACGTAAATCCCCTATGGACCGGGCGGGAAGTGGTTAATAGATTTTGGGCAATATACAGTAAAAGGGATAATACTGGCAGAAAAAAAAGGTTACAACATACAAATACATTTTTAAATTTGTAGTTAAAGTGGAGTTCCACCCTGAAATTTTTTTTTTCATCAAAAAATGAAATAAATGTAACACTGTCTGTTTCCATTACTGTGGATGGCGGTAGAGCAGTGGACAATGTCAGTAATTATTTTTTATTATAACTTTTTTAAAAAAAAATTTTTACAATTGATTATTTTTTTATTTACATTTTTTTATGAGCCCCATTGGGGGCCTTTGGTGAAATATTAGGGGTTTAAACAGACCCCCAGGGATGGACTGGCTATTGGGACTACCGGGAATTTCCCGGTGGGCCGATGGCTCAGTGGGCCGGCTTCAGTGACAGCGGACCGTAGCCCCCCTCCGCTCCTCTGTCTCTCCTTCCCCGCATCGCTCACCTCCTCTCCCTGCCCACAGCGCTCACCTGGGGGGGGGAACAGAGAAGCAGTGGGAGGACCAGAGGAGCAGGGGGGATGATAGAGGTGCATGGTGGGGGACCAGAAGGAGCATGGGGAAGGGGACAGACATCTGACTCAACAGCTATGGCCTGGGAGTTTCTCACTTCTGCCTAATCTTGTCCCATGGGGGGGGGGGGGGGGGGCACCGAACTGATTCTTTGCCCCGAGTGAAATACTGTCTAGCTTCCCCACTGGTACTGCCTATAAGAGTACCGGTACCAGCCGTTCTACTCTAATAAAGTAAAACGGCTAGTGGCTAGTGAAGGGGGAGAGGGGGCTTGGGTGGTCGGGGGGGGGCGTGAGTTGTCCGGCCGCCATAGAAGAGACCTGTCAAAGTGGGCCAGTCTGGATGAAGTCCAGGGCCAAATTTTTGTCCCAGTCCAGCCCTGTAAACCCCTTTGAGATAGAGTAAGGGACTGAGGACAGAGATTCTTCAGTACCTTTCTCTGCAGCCAAACAGCAGGGGGAATCTGCACAGAAAAACATAATTAGGGTGCACACCCTGGGCCAGATCCACGTAGCCTGGCGCATTGTTGCGTCCGGCGTAGCGTATCTCTGATACACTACGCCGCCGTAACGTACAGCGTATTTTCCTTGTCATGAAAGAATTTGCGCCGTAAGTTACGGCGGCGTAGTGTAACTTTGGCGGCGTAAGGGCGTGCAATTCAAATGGATGTGATGTGGGCGTGTTTTATGTAAATACGTCTTGACCCGACGTAAATGACGTTTTTTTTTTTAACGGCGCATGCGCCGTCCGTGGGGGTATCCCAGTGCGCATGCTCGAAATTAACCCGCAACAAGCCAATGCTTATGACGTGAACGTCATTCTACGCAAAGCCCTATTCGCGAACGACTTACGTAAAAAAGACGTAAAAAATTCAGAATGACGTCCATACTTAATATAGGATACGCCTCATAGCAGGGGTAACTATACGCCGAAAAAAGCCTTACGGAAACGAGGTATAAAAATGCGCCGGCCGGACGTACGTCCGTGGATTGCCGTATCTAGCTAATTTGCATACTCGACGCGGAAATCGACGGAAACGCCACCTAGCGGCCAGCGTAAATATGCACCTTAAATCTGACGGCGTACTAAGACGTACGCCAGTCGGATCTAGCCCAGCTTCAGGCGTATCTTGTTTTGTGGATACAAAACAAAGATACGCCGGAGCAAACTAGAAGTTACGCGGCGTATCAATAGATACGCCAGCGTAACTTCTTTGTGGATCTGCCCCCCTGTGCGCATGTCCATGGTCTTGTATTCATTGAGAAAAATGCAAGGTGGTCTGTGAATGGTAGCCAGGCCTTCCCCCATGGTTACTATGCAGCAGGGTGGGGAGATGTGGAGATGTCTGGTAGTAGCAGCTTCTACTACAGTGATTCTCCCCTTCCAGAGAAGTCCCACAGGTATTGCATACCTCCCAACATTTTGAGATGGGAATGAGGGACACCTACTAACAAATGTATGTAGGCATAGGACACGCCCCCTGCCACACCCACTTAAAGGAGAATTAACAAAAAAAAAGGTAAATTACCACTACTAATACATTAATTGGCTTTTAAAAAGTATAAATGCAGCCATTTAGAAATTGGGTGAAAGGTTTAGCACTGGGAAACACGTTTTGAAAGATAAAAAAGTCCTTTTTTTTTTATACAACTATATAGATCAGACCAAAAAGAGGGAAAAATGAGGGGGGAAGAGGGACATTGCCCCCAATCAGGGACAGTCCCTCGAAATCAGGGACAGTTGGGAGCTATGGGTATGGCATCGGCATACTTACATTCAGGGCCGTTTGAAGGAATTTGGGGGCCCCAAGCAAAATGGGGGCCCCCAAGCACCCCCCCCCCCCCGCATGCAAAGCCTACGTTAGCGCTACACAATTTTTTTTTCTATTCTTACCTCCCCTTCTTCCCTGTAGGCTGCCACTGTAGCGTGGCCGAGCTCCTCTTCCCCCTGCCTCTTCCCCACTCCCCTATCAGATAGTGCACTTCCTGTCAGTCCGGCCGGGAACAGGAAACTGAATCTCATGTACCACGTGCGGTACCCCGCCGGACTGACAGGACTCCAGGTGGAAGGAAGAGGAGCTAGGCTACATCCTGGGAAGGGGAAGTTGGGGGCCCCAGGCCAGCTCGGGGCCCCAAGCAATTGTTTGTTTTGCCTGTCCTGTAGCAACGGGCCTGCTTACATTGGTCCAAGCTGCACCAATTTACCTATGCAATACATTTCATACCTGGAATTCAGCTTTAAGTTGGAAAAAAAAAACATGTTGTATCACTGCAACAAAAAAAACAGTTGAATGTTGTTTAGCAGTTTACATGCCTGAAGCTATAAAACGGATCTTCTCTCTCGGGATTGGATATCGGTACACATGGCTACACCTGCTTTTTATGTGTTTGTTGGCTGAGCTGTGATGTGTGGATGTTTGCAAGATTTTAAAGCGGAACTCCAGGCATGTATAATATACACATATCAATACAGTTCTGCATTCGTTATTATGTCATTAATATATTTTTTAATGCAAGGAGTAAGTATCTGAAAATGACCTGGTATGTCTCCATATAGACACAGTTGGTATGGGTGACGCCAGTCAGTATCCTCCTGGGGGTGAGTAGTACTCACCTAGTACTCCTAGTACCCCTATAGTTTAGGGGTGTACATTATTCGGGTCCTCCTCAGCTCTGCTCAGTGTGGCTGAGTCTCCAAAATCTTGTTTATATGACAAAAAAAAAAACATGCAGGGGAATTACGCACGACCGCGCAATTGTCAGTTAAAGCGACGCAATGCCTAATCGCAAAAAGTGCTCTGGTCTTTGACCAGCAATATGGTCCGGGGGTTAAGTGGTTAACAGGGCTTATTTTTGGGGTAGGGCTTATTTTTGGAGAAACAGGGTAGGAGAAGGGTAGGCAAGAAATTGGGCAAAAAACACTTGTTTTCATTTTTTTTTTTTTTTTTTGGCGCTCCCATTGAAGCATATAGGAACCAAAAGTGCTAGACCCTGCCCTAAAGAAGCTCCTGTACTTTTTCCAGAAACTGGCAACATGCTATAAAGGACACACCACTGCAGTGTGGGCAGGGACTATTGACATGAGTGGGATTCTACCTGTTAAGCGTTGTTGTGTTTCGACATAAGTACGACAAAAAGGCTGGGTATGAACAGTGCCTAAGGTGACTCAAGAAGGCCAATAAAGATTCAGGGCAACTTTAACTGTACGTGTTCTTTAACAACCTGCTTATGTTCGCTAACCATTCTCTATGGTCCCTGATGACCTGCTATGTTGTGTTCTCAGCTAAAATAAGACTAAAGCTGACGTTTTCAGTCATTGTCGGTGCTGTGTATGGAACGGAAAGCTGACATCCTTGTCACACGCACATTAGCGCAATGAAAAGGATCTTCCCTGACCTGCTCATCACCTCTGCCCTTTTATCAACAGGTGAGCGAAACCTATATTAACTATTAACGATAATTGATCAAAGGCTTAATATTTTACAAGCAGGTTACATATTCAATTCTTGATATTTTTCACTGAATGAATGAAATGGTTGATTGATGGTTTTATTCTAAAGGAAAACTAAAGATGAAATAAAAAACCCTAAACCAGGGTTTGAATTTTCTAATTATGCAAATTTTTTGTTTTGGGAGATTGACATTTTTCGACAATTACTACCAAGTAATTCAACTTCGTTTATCCATGCTATTTTGAAGATAAGTGACAACGATGATATGCTAAAAATATATATTTTATTAACTAAAATTACAGTGTAAGATTAATATCAGGTATATTTCATGATAATACAAAAAAGTGAATGGATATACTTTTAAATATCAAAGATAAATGATGATACAGATGATATTCACATTACCACATTTCAATCCTTGAATGATAATTGGTAAACTTTAAACTTTAGACTTGGTAACTAATGCCGCGTACACACGGTCGTTTTATGTGATGAAAAAAAATGACGTTTTTAAAAACGTCACTTTAATTGACCGTGTGTGGGGGAAAACGTTGTTTTATGTCTTCTAAAAAACATCCAAAAAAAATTGAAGCATGCTTCAATTTTATGTGTCGTTTTTCAAAACGTCAACTTTTACTTCACAGAAATTGACCGTGTGTAGCAAAAACGTCGTTTAAAACGACGTTTTTTCATCCGCGCATGCCCAGAAGCTACTTATGAAGCGAGCTTCAATTGAAAAACGTGGTGAGAACGTAACCTCGCTTTGCTAGAACATTGTGAGAAAAACGATGGTGTGTAGGCAACTTCGTCTTTGAAAATTGAAGTTTCAAAAACGTTGTTTTTTACTTCACAGAAAATGTTGTTTTTTTTCATCACATAAAGTGATGGTGTGTATGCGGCATAAGTGCCGGTTCAAACTACCGCAAATTGGGATCCGACTTGTGTCTCATCCACTTCAATTGAAGTGGATGAGAACCGTCTTAATGTACACTACTGAAGTCGCTCCAACTTCAGAAATGGTTCTTGTACTACTCAAGGCGACTTCTAGGCGACTTCTAGGCAACTTGTACCCATTGATTTCAATGAAAGTCGCCTCCCAAGTCGGATCACTGTCTTAACTGAAGAAACTTTACAGGAAGAGGAAATAGTTTACTCAGGCAAACCCCTCCCTCCCACAGAGCTTATTATTCTGTGATTGGCCACAGCCAAAGTCGCCTGTCCTGGAGGCAACTTCAAGTCGCGTTGTAAGTTGCTCCAAGTCGCGCTGAAGTTGCCGTGCAAAGTCAAGCTGTAAGTCGGGTTGCCCCTGTGTGAACCGGATCCTAGACCCTTTTCACACTGAGGAGTTTTTCAGGCGGTTTAGCGCTAAAAATAGTGCCTAAATACCGCCTGAAAAACTCCTGACCTGCAGTCTCAGTGTAAAAGCCCGTGGGCTTTCACACTGAGGCGATGTACTGGCAGGACCGCTTCAAAAGTCCTGCCAGCAGCATCTTTGGAGCGGTGTGTTTACCGCTCCTCCACTGCTCCTTCCCATCGAAAACAATGGGACACCGCGGCTATACCGCCAGCAAGGCAATGCGCCTCTGCAGAGGCGCATTGCCGGCGGTATTAACCCTTTTTCGCCCTCTAGCGGGGGTTAAAACCACACCGCTAGCGGCCGAATACCGCTGCAATTCCGACAGTATAGCGCCGCTAAAAATAGCGGCACTAAGGTCCGAAAAATACAGTATATACATATGCTTGTGGCTTTAATAAGAAAAACTATCAGGCCTTGTACACACGACCAGACATGTCCGATGAAAACGGTCCGCGGACCGTTTTCATCGGACATGTCTGCTGGGAGGTTTTGGTGTACACACCATCAGACCAAATTCCCCGCGGACAGAAAACGCGGCGACGTGGCGGCGATGAAGATGCAGCGACGTGCGCGAACCAGGAAGTTCAATGCTTCCACGCATGTGTCAAATCATTCCGACGCATGCAGGGGATTTCAGTCCGATGGATAGGTGTACTAACCATCGGACATGTCCGACGGACAGGTTTCCACCGGACACCTGTCCGCTCGGCCGGAAAACTGTCCGCTAGGCCCTATACACGGTCGGACATGTCCGCGGAAACTGGTCCACGGACCAGTTTCAGCGGACATGTTCGGTCGTGTGTACGAGGCCTCAGGGGTACTTACTTAAAGCGGAGGTTCACCCTCAAAATAAACTTTTTAGTTAACCTATCTCCAGCCTTAATAAAGGCTTGTAGCGTTGTCATTTTTTTTTAAATGTGGACACTTACCTGTCTTCAGCTTCACTTCTGGGTCTTCTTGCTTGCGGGGAGTGGGCGTGTCGCTCCTTTTCCCCGATGGGGAGCTCTGCGCAATGTCTCCTGGGAATGAGTGTTGATCCTCCCAGGAGACGATTGACGTGCGGGTAAAGCGCGTCATCGCCTTCCGAAAATATCCGACGGGGACTCGGCTCTATACGGAGCCTGCGCCTGCCGTGTAGAGCTGACTGCGCAGGCACCGTAAAGTGCCGAGTCCCCTCAGATATTTTCGGAAGGCGATGACGCGCTTTACCCGCACGTCAATCATCTATGCGTCGTATTAGGAACGACTACTCCCCGGGGGAGCGAGAACCCGGAAGCCGGGTGAAAACAACGAAAAAAACGTAAGTACAGCGGAAAAAAACAGCATACTGTTGATGTCAGCAGTATGCTGGATGTAACGGTATGTAGATGTTTTAGGGTGAACCCCCGCTTTAATGATCCAAATGGATCTTAAATGTCCAAATGTTTTGGACCATAGGTTGTCACAGTGCGTGGAGGATCCAGATAATAAAAAACTGAGGCAGAAGAATCAGAAAAGCACCACTGCCTATAATTGTTGGCTTGATGCATTCAGAGGGGACTACAAGGGTTTACCAGCAAACAGTAGCTTTGTGTTCAGAAAATTCTGAAGGCAGTCATTGCCTGTGTAAAAAAAGCCAAGAATGAATACTATAAATGCCCCAAAAAAGGACACAACTCAGGGCCCCATAATATCCCCTTAGCCAACTCACCAAATATGTTGTTATAGTGATATAAGGCAACAATCCTCTGCATGCTAGGAGGTGTGCATCTGCTGCTGAAGAGACAGATACCACCCCTTATATATTTGGGTGGAGTATAGTGGAGTATAGAGAATGTACCACTGATAGGCCCTGATGTTTGCCAGGGCAACAAGGAACCAATGTAGCTGAGCTTTCTTGAATGGCCCAGCAAACAGGGTGAGTCCTGCCGTGAGCTGCATATAGCGTGCCTTCCAGCCACCCAACTTTCCCACATCTCGCACGGCGGGACAAAATGTCACTTCCGGTTGATGAGTAACGTCACATCCGGCTATGACAAGGCCCAAGGCTGAAAAACACGGGTGAAAATTATTTTTCTAAACATGTGCATTGATGTATAACACTTTTGTTCTTTTTCAGTATCTTCCCTCAATTGCACTTTCTGCAACGTGTTAAGTTTTCCTCAGATAGACACAGCAGATGTTTTTTCGAAGAGAACTCATTGCCAAGGGAAAGTATTACCTTGTCCATCAGATGAGGATGTCTGTGGATCTATCTTTACGTTCTTCATAACAAGTGAGTTTACATAGAAACAGAGGGGCAGATTCAGGTTCACAAAGCACTTGCCTCCTAAGTTACGGCGGCGTAGCGTAAATGGGGCCGGCGTAAGCGCGCCTAATTCAAATGAGGATGAGGGGGCGTGTTTTATGTAAATGGGTGGTGACCCGACGTGATTGACGTTTTTTTACGAACGGCGCATGCGCCGTCCGTGGACATATCCCAGTGTGCATTGCTCCAAAGTACGCCACAAGGACGTATTGGTTTCGACGTGAACGTAAATTACGTCCAGCCCCATTCACGGACGACTTACGCAAACAACGTAAAATTTTCAAATTTCGACACGGGAACGGTGGCCATACTTAACATTGACTAGGCCAGCTATTTGTTCGACTAACTTTACGCCGGAAAAAGCCGTAAACAACGTAAAAAAAATGCGCCGGGCGCACGTACGTTTCAGAATCGGCGTATCTAGTCATTTGCATATTCTACGGCGAACTCAACGGAAGGGCCACCTAGCGGCCAGCGTAAATATTGCACCCTAAGATACGACGGCGTAGGAGAATTACGCCGCTCGTATCTTATTCTAATTTAAGCGTATCTGGTTTCCAGAATACGCTTAAATTTACGATGGAGCAGATTCAGAGTTACGACGGCGTATCTACTGATACGCCGGCGTAACTCTCCCTGAATCTGGCTATAAGATACAAGATTGCAAATCATTACAAACAACCGCAATGTATTTACGAAAATACGAATCCATTCAAAGCACGGCAGTAGACACGAATCAACGAAAACAAAACAATGTTATGAATCAACGGAAAAGGCGATCTCACAAAAGTAACAATTACTAAATTACGAGTAGTGTACCGGAAAAACAAAAATTATTATCTAACAAAATTACGAGTTTTGAAGTAAAATAAATTAGACAGAATTACGAATCATTCAGTATCAACGAAAATAAAACTGTTCCGAAAATACGAACGAGTCAGAATATGAAAACTTGCGTCTTACGAAATTACGAATCGATGGAAACGAGACGAGGCAAAAGAAACAAAACAACATTTTTTGTTTTTGCACATGTCTATATGTAATACCACTGGCTAAAACCTCAAAGTGGTAGTGGTGGGGGGGGGGGGGTGATTCTTCGGACATGGATAGCATAAAGCCAAGATTGTGAGCTAGAACCATATCAAAATAAATACAATGGTCTCTTGCTCCAGTATACAGATTTTCTTTCAAATCATTTTTAAGGGGGCTAGAAAACAACTTAATGATTTTGTTCTTCTTTTGAAGATGATGCTTCTTTCCAAGCCATTTTCTGGCGGACTTGTTGGAAACCCCAGGCTTGCAACAGAAGTGAAAGCGCTTCAACTCCTGGAGTCCAAATTTCATACAGTGTAACATGCTGTACGACAGATGACTGCACTCCGCTTCGACCAGAGTGTAAGGGTTTCATTTCAAACTTTGACCTTTCAGTCCTCACATCTACATGCCCTGCTGGTACCTGGACTGTTCAGGTTGAGAACAAGTGTTGTTTGGCATACCGTTGTTTCTATTTATGTTTTGTTTTGTAATGCTGTAACATCTATTCCTGTGCTAGTATATATTTTATTTAAAGTGACACTAAAGGTTCACTTTAAAAAAAAAAAAATAGCAAACATGTCATACTTACCTCCACTGTGCAGTTTGTTTTGCACAGAGTGGCCCCGATCGTCCTCTTCTGGGATCCCACGGCAGCTCTTGCAGTTCCTCTCTGAAAGAGCTAACCCCCTCTGGGAAGCTCTCTCCCGCGGGGGGGGGGACCTTGCGGGCGCGCTCCCGTCTCAGCCAATCTGAGATTTCTCCAATCACAAGCAGGGGGCAAGGAATGTGCTCCTCCAGGCATTTCGGGACAGGACAAGTACTGTCAGTGAGTAAAGTGGTGATATGGCAACCTTTTTTGGGGGCATTAGTTTGGCTTGGGGGGTGGCTGTGTCAGTTTCATTCCGGGACACTGTATTGTCCTGGAATGATGGTGCCCGGGACAGACCTGCAAAATGCAGGACTGTCCCAGGCAATCCGGGACGTGGTCACCCTACCGTCGAGACACGTTTTACCTTGTTCCACTGCTGGCTCTACACTGCTCGAACTGGTTGCTAGGACCACCTTGGGTCTAGAAACCAGTGACGTCATGTCACCACAGAGCGAGGCCGAGGCCCCAGCATTCAGAGCGGAGGAGGATTTTACTTCCTCCTCATCCACGCCTAGTGCTTTAGCTCCAGCCACCTCCTTAATCTTCTCCAGCAGCATGCTCAGATG
The DNA here is from genome assembly GCF_905171775.1 of Rana temporaria. Classification (NCBI taxonomy): domain Eukaryota; kingdom Metazoa; phylum Chordata; class Amphibia; order Anura; family Ranidae; genus Rana; species Rana temporaria. The sequence continues at coordinate 21,572,961 of NC_053498.1, read as the reverse complement.
CTCAGATGAAAGGGAACTGCCAGGATTTGAGAGTAACGCTCAATACTCAGGCCCCGTACACATGACCGAGTTTCTCGGCAGAATTCAGCCAGAAACTCGATCGGAGCTGAATTCTGCCGAGAAACCCGGCCGTGTGTACACTTTCGGCCGAGGAAGCCGACGAGTTCTTCGTCGAGCCAAATAGAGAACATGTTCTCTATTTCCTCGTTGTTCAATGAGGAAAGTTGGCTCGCCGAGATCCTCGGCGGCTTCACACAGAACTCGACGAGCAAAACGATGAGTTTTGCCCGCCGAGTTCCTCGGACGTGTGTACGGGGCCTCAGAGGTGAGGCCGGGCTCTGGGGATGAAGTGAGGCACTGACTGCAGAGAGCACAGCAGATGAGCTGGCAACAGAGGACAGATGACACCCTCGGAGGGATGGAAGGAGGACACGTCCTTGGATCTCAGAGGTTCATGCTGGGACTTGTAGTACCTTCAATTTTGGGGATGTGACCCCCAAAAGTGAAGGACTACAAGTCCCAGCATAAACCCCTCAGAGCTGAATATGTGACACCCCCTGCCCCACCAACTAGTGAAAAACTACAGGTCCCAGCATGAACCTGTAAAATGTATGGGGTCACATCCTTATATCTCAGAGGTTCATGCTGAGACTTGTAGTCCTTCAATTTTTTGTGGAGCCACATCCTTAGATCTTGAGGGTTCATGGAACTTGTAGTCCATCACTTGGAGGGGGGGTCACATGTTTAGATATAAGGGGTTTATGCTGGGACTAGTAGTCTTTCAATTTTGGGGGGGTGTCACATCCTTAGATATCGGGGGTGTGGGGGGTGTCCCTGAATGGTGGTAATGTGTTCACCCTAGGTGGGGGATGTTTTTCAAAGTGATTTCTCAACAACATAAAGCATGGAGAATTGGGTGAGTTTGCTGTGAATATTAAACATGAATTAAATTTCGTTTTGTGGTGCTCAGATACAGTTTAGGTACCGTATTTATCGGCGTATAACACGCACCTTTTCCCGGGTGCGTGTCTCAGACAGGTATCTGCACCCCCCTCCCCCTGAAAGGTGCCAAATGTGTCACCAGAGTGGGAGAGGGATCCAAAAAGGGGAGGTTCACTTTTTGTGTGAACCTCCGCTTTAAGCTGGAATATGTTACATTGTTACAGTTTTATTCTTGTGTTGAGCTACGCTTTAATGCAGCAGATGAAAATGTTTTCATTAGTATGTCATGCAGAGTATGCAAAAGGCTTTTTTTATTTTGAAAGTAGAGATACAAAAGATTATAGGCACTTAAAGGGGTTGTAAACCTTCGTGTTTTTTCACCTTAATACATCCTGTGCATTGAGGTGAAAAAACACCTTACAGTGTCCGGCCCCCTCATGTCCCCGTTTTACATACCTGAGCTCCGAATTTCCGCTTTCTCCACGGCTTCTTGGCTCTTCATTGGATAGATTAATAGCAGCGCAGCCATTGGCTCCCTCTGCTGTCAATCAAATCCAATGACACGGCCGCCGGGAGGGGGGGCGAGTGTATGACACAGGAGCACGTCCGCGAGGTAACCACCACTGGAGAGAGCTTCCAAGAGGGGGTTATCTATTGCGGGGAGGAGCCACGAGAGCCGGTGTAGTGTCACATTCCGCTCCCCATCACAGATTGCTCCGGAAGTGACGTTTCGTCACCGCCATCTTGCTACACCCCACACCACTGCACAGTATTGATAGAGCGTGAAGGGGGCAAGCGGACATCTTGTTACACCCACCGGAGTTTTCTATTTCACAGTTATTTTCAATACAAAACTGAGCTTATATGCTTAAATACAGTATTTGTAAATTTGACGGACTGTGTACATGTTAAATGTGAAAATCAGAGATGTTCTGTCACATTAGCAACCATGTAAGTTCAGCAGGTTTGCTGCTGCTGCTTTAAAAATGTAACATGTAAACAGTCCGTCGGATTTCCAAATACTGTATTTAAGCATAAAAGCTCAGTTTTGTGTTGAAAATAACTATGAAATCTAAAACTTCGGTGGGTATAACAAGATGTCAGCTTGCCCCCTTCTCACTCTATCATTACTGTGCAATGATGTGGGGTGTAGCAAGATGGCGGTGTCAGAACCATTGACGTATCTCGGCATAGAGCCTACATATACCGTCAGAATGCTTATACTGAACTATAAAATATTATTGTATTTATGGAAATATGTAAGTCTGTGCTTTGGGAGATATACACTTTTCCTACAATACAAGATATCTAAAAAAGATATCTAAAATTCTTTTATCCGTGCTATTTTGTGGACAAAAGACACACATATATATTTTCAAAATATATATATTTATTAACTAAAGATATTGTGCAAAATTAAAATCAGGTACAATTCGTGATAAAACAAATAATTGATATGCTTCTACAATCAGAGATAGATGATGTTTGAATGTTCAGATGATATTTACATTATATGACAAGGTATATTCATAGCTCTTATTTAAATCATCCTGGAGTATTTAAAACCTGGTGGCTTGTACCTTGACATTGTGTTATTCTTCTCAATACCAAACAGGTCTCTTGCTACTACTTATTATATACGTGTACAGAACAAATGTTATATTGTACACAAGCTTTGCAATGCAAACAAGCTTATTTTAAATTTGGAGAGAATATATTTTCACAGACACACTCCCTCTAAAACCAATTTACCATTGTTGGCACTTAGCTTATCAATGACAAACGTAATGTGTATGTCTTTAATATTTGGAATACAATTATCTCATACTGCAGTTAGAAATAACCAACTCCCAAATTATGTTTGCCAAGTATATTTAAATGGTCTTAGTTGTGTGTATGTGAAAAACCTTCTAATTACCAAAAGGTAAATGATCAAATTTATACATTACCAGCATGTAAGAGTTCTTTCTGTTTGAGAAGTGAGAGTCCTAATGAAGGACTCTCTTTGAACCATTGCTACATGTTGGCGGTCAATCTCTGCCTTCCAGCTTCCTTCAGAGATCAGATCAGGCCTCAGACATCCAGCTCCAGCCATCAGTCCTCCAGAGGTCAGCTCCCATCAGCCTTGAGATCCCATCAGCCTAGCCATCAACCTCTCTCCTGTCCTGTGTAATCACTTTTTATCTCCCCAAAGAAGTGGGTGTGTATTTCATTATCACGTGACTGACAACGTCACATGACAATATGTTTTGGTGGTTGACCATCTTGAACCATGCCGATATTAACCTGTAGGGGGCAGTGGTGTATAAGGAATTATTCCTAATGATAGGGTCGACCAGAGTTGATCATGATTTATGACCTGACCCCCTGTGAACTGAATCTTGGTATAGCACCATAAATTGTTTTATATGTCAAACAATTGTCAGACATCCTGGCACTTCGATTACATCTAATTTATGATTGAGATAAGGTTTATGGTCAGCACAAATGCTTTGGGAAGCTCCTTTGAACTAATGCCGGAATGTGATCAAAGCAGTCTAATACTTTTAAGCTATTATAGGATCTTATTTTTGGGACCCTAGTAATGTCTATGTATTAAACAGGTTTATATATGAATTACTAATACACATACATTGTTAAGGCATTACAAAGAAACAATACTATTTGAGATATATAATATATAATCCCACCGAAATTGTGAATAAGCCCCATGGCCTCAATATATAACGACAATACCAGTCGTTTTTGTGTCATGCTGTGTAAGGCCTTTCATCTTGTTTATCTTTCTGGGAGTCCTAAACCTGTGATTTACAACCTGGGAGATGGCACAGATAGGCATCCAGACTCTTTTAACCACTTCCCGCCCGGCCTATGGCCGATTTACGTCCGGGAAGTGGTTATGAAATCCTGACAGGACGTTCTAGAACGTCCTGCAGGATTTCATGCCGCGCGCGCCCGTGGGGGCGCGCATCGCGGCGATCGGTGATGCGGGGTGTCAGTCTGACACCCTGCATCTCCGATCTCGGTAAAGAGCCTCCGGCGGAGACTCTTTACCACGTGATCAGCCGTATCCAACCACGGCTGATCACGATGTAAACAGGAAGAGCCGTCGATCGGCGGCTCTCCTGACAGGGGGGGTTCGCGCTGATTGTTTATCAGCGCAGCCCCCCCTCGGATCGCCACACTGGACCACCAGGGATGCCCACCCTGGAGCACCAGGGTGGGCAAAAAAAAAAAAATGCCAGCAAAAAAAAAAAAAAGTCTAAATTTTTTTTTTCAAAAAAAGCATTAGAAAAAAGATGCCAGTCAGTGCCCACAAATGGGCACTGACTGGCAACCTGTCAAAAATCAGTGCTGCCACCCCAGTGTCCATCAGCGCCACCCCAGTGTCCATCAGCGCCACCCCAGTGTCCATCAGCGCCACCCCAGTGTCCATCAGTGCCACCCCACAGTGCCCATCCATGCCCAGTGCCCACCTATCAGTGCCCATCTGTGCCACCCATAAGTATCCATCAGTGCCGCCCATGAGTGCCCATCTGTGCCGCCTATGAGTGCCCAGTGCCGCCTATGTGTGCCCATCAGTGCCGCCTATGTGTGCCCATCAGTGCCGCCTATGTGTGCCCATCAGTGCCGCCTATGTGTGCCCATCAGTGCCGCCTGTGTGCCCATCAGTGCCGCCTATGAGTGCCCATCAGTGTCGCATACCAGCGCCGCCAATCAGTGCCACCTCATCTGTGCCCGTCAGTACTACCTCATCGATGTCCATCAGTGCCATCTCATCGGTGCCCATTAGTGCCGCCATATCAGTGCCCGTAATTGAAAGAGAAAACTTATTTACAAAAAAATTAACAGAAAAAAATAAAAATGTAATTTTTTTTCCAAATTTTCAGCCTTTTTTTAGTTGTTGCGCAAACAAAAAAAAATCGCAGAGGTGATCAAATACCACCAAAAGAAAGCTCTATTTGTGGGGAAAAAAGGACGCCAATTTTGTTTGGGTACAGTGTAGCATGACCGCGCAATTGCCATTCAAAGTGCGACAGTGCTGAAAGCTGAAAATTGGCTTGGGGGGGAAGCTGCGTAAGTACCTGGTATGGAAGTGGTTAAAGACATAAGTCATTCTGGTAAAAAGGCCTTATTCACAGGCTTTGAACTGTGACTCAACCTAAGACACAAAATGGTGTCTCTTCTGCCAAATATATATGAATGTGGGAAACATGAAAAATATGTAATATACGTAATATAAAAAGGCCTGTACGTATATTCTTTTAACCCCAAATGTCCTGACAGCGGCGACGAAACGTCACTTCCAGGGCAATCTGTGATGGGGAGCCGAATATGACAAGACACCGGCGTGGGACCCCAGAAGAGGTAGATCGGGGCACTCTGTGCAAAACTATCTGCACAGTGGTGGTAAGTATGACATGTTTGTTATTTAAAAAAAAAAATACGAAGCTTTAATATTTTTTGGGAGATTTAATATTTATTTGGAGATTTATTGCTAGTTATTGTTATGGTGTACGTCATGCAGTATTGGAAGTCTTGCTTACTTTTTCTTTCTGTTTTCTTCCATGTTGTTACTTGAAGTGAAGGCAGAAAATGCCACCAAGAATGGTGTTCTGTGCCCGGCTTGTATTTCCAATCATGAACCCTGCACAGCTAACTATTCAATGGCATGTACCGGAGAAGAAAGGTATTGCTTGACTCTTCAAGGAAAATTTATAGGCTGTAAGTAATGTCAGACTTACCTGAATTTAAAGTTTGCTTGTCGCACAATTGTGGTGGAAGCTATTTTGTGGGCTTCGACATACACTTCATTCAAAGCTGAAAAACAAGTCTTGAAGTGGCTACAGGGAGTTTAACCTCTTTGCGCCTAAGGGTCAAACAAATCTTATTGCCTGAGCCCAATTCTGTAACTTTGACATGTGTTAGTAAAACTGTATATATCATCGCATGTAGACGGGGTGTATCTGGATTTTTCAAAAGCATTTGACACAGTTCCCCATAAATGTCTACTGTACAAAATAAGGTCCGGCATGGACCATAGGGTGAGTGATTGAAAACTGACTACAAGGGCGAGTTCGGAGGGTGGTGATAAATGGGGAATACTCGGAATGGTCAGGGGTGGGTAGTGGGGTCCCCCCAGGGTTCTGTCCTGGGACCAATCCTATTTAATTTGTTCATAAATGACCTGGAGGATGGGGTAAACAGTTCAATCTCAGTATTTGCGGACAATACTAAGCTAAGCAGGGCAATAACTTCTCCGCAGGATGTGGAAACCTTGAAAGAAGATCTGAATAAATTAATGAGGTGGGCAACTACATGGCAAATGAGGTCTAATGTAGAAAAATTTAAATTGATGCATTTGGGTGGCAACAATATGAATGCAATCTATACACTGGGGGGAGAACCTCTGGGGGGAATCTAGGATGAAAAGAGACCTGGGGGTCCTAGTAGATGATAGGCTCAGCAATGGCAAGCAATGCCAATCTTCTGCTAACAAAGCAAACAGAATATTGACATGCATTAACCACTTCAGCTCCGGAGGTTTTGGCTGCCAAATGACCAGACCCCTTTTTGCGATTCGGCGCTGCGTCGCTTTAACTGAAAATTGCGCGGTCGTGTGACGTGGCTCCCAAACAACATTGACGTTCTTTTTTCCCACAAATAGAGCTTTCTTTTGGTGGTATTTGATCACCTCTGTGGTTTTTATTTTTTGTACCATATAAAAAAAAAATATATTTTTTACTTTTTGCTATAATAAATATCCCCCAAAAATATATATATATATATATATATATAAAAAAAAAAATTTCCTCAGTTTAGGCTGATACGTATTCTTCTACATATTTTTGGTAAAAAAAAATTGCAATAAGCGTTTATTTATTGGTTTGTGCAAAAGTTTTGGACCCGGATTCAGAGAGATCTGCCTATCTCTCGGCGGGCGTAACGTATCTGACGCCGCCGTAAATTAGGGCGCAAGTTCCGTATTCAGAAAGAACTTGCGCCCTAAGTTACAGCGGCGTAACGTATGTGGTCTGGCGTAAGCCCGCCTAATTCAAGTGTGGATGATGTGGGCGTGTTTTATCTAAATGTAGTGTGACCCCACGTTTTTTACGCATGCGCCGTTCGTGAAAGAATCCCAGTGCGCATGCTCAAAATTACGCCGCAAATCGTCAATGCTTTAGACGTGAACGTAACTTACGTACAGCCCTATTCGCGAACGACTAACGCAAACGACGTAAACTTTTCAAAATTCGACGCGGGAACGACGTCCATACTTAACATAGGATACCCCTCATATAGCAGGGGTAACTTTATGCCGGAAAAAGCCTAACGTAAACGACGTAAAAAAAATGCGCCGGGCGGACGTACGTTTCTGAAAAGGCGTATCTACCTAATTTGCATATTCCTTGCGTAAATATACGGAAGCGCCACCTAGCGGCCAGTGTAAATATGCAGCCTAAGATACGACGGTGTAAGACTCTTACGCTGCTTGGATCTTAGGGAAATCTATGCGTAACTGATTCTATGAATCAGTCGCATAGATACGACCCCGCAACTCAGAGTTACGATGGCGTATCCGGAGATACGCCTTCGTAACTGCTCTCTGAATCCGGGCCATAGCGTCTACAAAATAGAGGATAGTTTTATGGCATTTTTATTAATATTTTTTTTTACTAGTAATGGCGGCGATCAGCGATTTTTATTGTGACTGCAACATTATGGAGGACACATCGGACACTATTGACGCTATTTTGGGACCATTGTCATTTATACAGCGATCAGTGCTATAAAAATGCACTGATTACTATGTAAATCACACTGGCCAGGAAGGGGTTAACCACTAGGGGGCGCTGAAGGGGTTAAGTGTGTCCAAGAAAATACTGATCCTGACCTTGACTTTTGACCTCATCTTTTGACACTGACCTTGACCCAAACACTAACCCTGAGGCTGACCTACAGTATCTCAAACCTTGATCTACACTTTTTTTTTTTTATCTCAGCAAGAACAGAGAACGATACAATGCATCTCTCTTTTCCATTCACAGAGACTATCCCAGCGATAATTTTTAGTCTGTATTCACACTTGAACGTTTTCAGCTCAAAGTTCTCGTGTGTCCTCTGTATGCTTCCCATGTTCCTTTACTACTTTCTGCAACAGACCAGCAGACTGACCATTTCTTATGTCTTTTTTCCTTTTTTTTTTCCTAGCCAAGCCGATAATGCACACTAGTGGCTGCAGCACTTTTGCAGAGAGCTTGTGCAGAGAGAACCAACCTTTGGATTTTCTAACATATCCAGATGAAAAAATTCCGACCCGCTACACTAAGGTGACCAGCAAAACCAATCTAGCAACACGTGAGTTCAGTTCATGTTTTTTTATTTTATTTTATTAAAAGGTGGACCCTTTAACCACCTCAATACAGTGCACTTTCACCCTCTTCCTGCCCATGCCATTTTTCAGCTTTCAGCGCTGTCACACTTTGAATGACAATTGCGCGGTTATGCAACACTGTATCTATTCGGTAAGGAAGAACCTCATGAAGGAAGCCTTCATGGTGACCCTAGACCTCAAAGATGCCTACCTTCACGTGCCAATTCATGTGGATCACCAGGCGTACCTGAGGTTTGCGGTCGTAGTGGAAGGAGAAATCCTCCACTGGCAGTTCAGGGCACTACCATTTGGGCTAACCTCCAGCCCAAGGATATTTACAAAAATCCTAGCGGAAGCAATGGCATTTTTGCACCTTCAGGGTATATCCCTTATACCCTATCTAGACGACTTACTGATTTCAGGAAAGTCAGCCATCCAAGTCACGTTGGATGCCAACAAGGCAATAGCAGTCCTGGAGTGTCTAGGGTGGATAGTCAACAAAGAAAAATCCTCCCTCACACCAGAACAGGTCAAGACCTTTCTGGGATATATAGTGGACACCAGACAGCAGAGGCTCTTCTTGCCAGAAGACAAAGTGTTAAAACTAGCCTCAGCAGCAGGGGACCTGATAAAGAACCCCAGACTCTCCAGAAGAAATGTTCTGAGAGTCTTAGGCCTTATGTCAGCAAGCATTCCAGCGGTAGTCTGGGCTCAGCTTCATGCCAGGACACTGCATTTCTTCTTCCTGTCTTCGTGGGACAGAAAGAGAGAGTCCCTAGATCAGGAAATACTGCTCACCCCTCAGGTCCTGACTTCCCTGGAGTGGTGGACGACTCACCAAAACCTGAAGGAAGGGCGACCATGGGCGCAGTGGAACCCAGTGAAGGTTACCACGGATGCCAGCTCCTGGGGGTGGGGCGCCCACCTGGAAAAGAAAAAAGCCCAGGGGCAATGGGACAGCTCACTAGCTCGCAGGTCATCCAACTACAGGGAACTCAGAGCAGTGGGGGAAGCCCTAATAGCCTTCCAGGAAGACATCAGGGGCAGAGAAGTCCAAGTAAGCTCCGACAACTCTACAGTGGTAGCGTACCTAGGTCACCAGGGAGGGACCAGATCCAGTCCCCTACTAGAACTATCCAAGAAAATCTTGGAATGGGCAGAAGGAAGAGTACTCTCTATCTCAGCCATACACATAAAGGGGACGAGCAATACAGAAGCAGACTTCCTCAGCCGTCAGCAGTTGAGGCAGGAGGAATGGGAACTGAACCCAGAGGTCTTTCAAACCCTGGTTCAGTACTTTGGAAATCGGAAATAGACTTGCTTGCCAACCGACAAAACAGGAAGGTAGAAAGATATTTCTCGATTTCCCAGGAACTACAGTCGGAGGGTCTGGATGCACTTGGTAAAAAAAATCGCAATAAGCTTATATTGATTGGTTTGTGCAAAAGTTAGAGGCCCAGATTCACAAAGGAGATATGACGGAGTATCTCAGATACGACGGAGTATCTCAGATACTCCGTCGTATCTCTCAGAGTATCTATGCGACTGATTCATAGAACCAGTTACACATAGATTTCCCTAAGATCCGACAGGTGTAATTGTTTTACACTGTCGGATCTTAGAATGCAGTACCGCGGCTGCTGCTGGGGGGAGTTTGCGTCGTAAACCAGCGTCGGGTATGCAAATTAGGAGTTACGGCGATCCACAACGGTTTTTCGCGTTCGCTACGTAGCCGCTAGTCTAGTTTCCCGTCGCAAAGTTAGTCGTCGTTTTGGGTGCCTTAACTTTAGACAGCAAACGTATTGCTGTCTAAAGTATGGCCGTCATTCCCGCGTCGAAATTTAAAATTTCACGTCGTTTGCGTAACACGTCCGGGAATACGGAAGTACGCTATGCACGTCGCCGATCGCAAAAATGACGTCAGTTCGCGCAAAGCACGGCGGGAATTTCGAAACGGAGCATGCGCAGTAGCTCCGGCGCGGGAGCGCGCGTAATTTAAATGGTACCCGCCCATTCAATTTGGACCGCCTTGCGCCGGACGTATTTACGATACACTGCCGCAAGTTTCCAGGTAAGTGCTTTGTGGATCGGGCACTAAAACTGAAAACTTGCGGCGGTGTAACGTAAACGGCTTACGTTACACGGGCGCAATTGTACCTGAATCTGGCCCATAGTTCCTGGTTGTAGGTGGTTCAACTTCCTGTCTTAAGACCCCATTGCCTCCTTGGAAATTATGTCACTCATTTCCCAGGAGTCTCTGGGCATTACGGTGCCTAAAAATCACCCAGCATGCACCTTGCCCTGAAAACCAGGAAGAAAAAGGAACTGGGCTTCACATGCCCACACATATGATGGATACGGCCACCACATGAGCTGGAGGATATAAGTCAAGTGTTTGCAATGATTTCTGGAACAATTGGGGAGCTATTAATATGTTTTAGGGACTAGTTAATGTGATAAATTTTAGCTTGCAAAAAAAAAATTTAATTGTGCCCGAAACCCCACTTTAACTTCTATAATGAAATTCAGAGATTGTTTACAATGAAGGTCATATGGGGAGGGGGGATTTCCAGCATGCAGCTGACTTCCTGTTCAGCAAAAAACCTATGATCCATTTCCTGTCCTGTTCATTGACTTGTATCTGTTTTCTCCAGGACATTTTATCTGGTGTAGAATTTGTCACAATTGTCCCGAAGAGTACAACCCCAAGGCTAAAGCGATCTTGTGTTCACAAGATGAAGATGTCTGTGTATATGAAAGAACAAGGATTATATATGGTATATCTGTTTATTGTATACAGTGCATGTAATGTGGTAAATGGATTTCAGGTAAAATGTTCAAAGGTTAAGAAATGCCTCTCATTTTCTCTGCCAGGAGGATATTAAAGTGGAAGTCCAGTCTTATCCTAACTATACATAAACCTGCTCCCATCCACATTCTAAGCCTATTATAACTACCCTGTGAAAGGAAAGATGTCTATACTTATCTATTTCAAGGGCACTCCTGTCTGGTCACATGATCCCAGCACTGGCCTCAGTGTAGAGGAGGGACAGCCGACAACGATTTCCCCATAGTAAGCCTATGGCTGACATTACTGCATAGTTTCTGCAGCCGTTGTCAGCAATCTCTTCTCTTCCCTGAAGCCAGTGCTGGGAGTCTATCATAGGACTGAACCGGTGCACCCTCCGAATAGATAAGTATAGACATCTTTCCTTTCACAGGGTAGTTATAGGCAGAGATTGGAGGTGGGAGTAGGTTTAAGTATAGTTAAGATTTAACTAGGCTTCTACTTTAGAAGTACAGGGCACAGCACATAAGGGTACAGAGCCCATTAAATGCCATAAAATATCCCCTATTTTGTAGACGCTATAACTTTTGCGCAAACCAATATACGCGTATTACGATTATTATTTTTTTATACCAAAAAAATTTAGAAAAATACATATCAGCCTAAACTGAGGAAATATATATATGATATTTTTTGGGGATATTTATTATTGCAAAAAGTAAAAAATATAGCTTTCCGAATTCCGGCAGAAAAATCCGTCAGAGTTTATCCCGATGGAAATTCCGATCGTGTGTACAGGCATAACAGTTCAGCTTAATGATTTATGGAAGATAGAAGCAGCTATCAGGGTATCAAAGTGCAGTAACCCACTGCAATCATTAGATTCAGATCAGAATATGTGTCAAAGGCCATTCCCAACTGGTATGTATCTCCTGTAATGCCTTCTATTCTGTTCTACTTATTCATTGATATCATATGGCAGCACAGGATCCTAGGGATGGTGCAGATTGTTGTTACCAACCTGGCTACATATAGTTACATAGTAAGTCAGGTTGAAAGAAGACACTAGTCCATCTAGGTCTAGCAGTAAAATAATACATAAATAGAAAACCCCCATATGCCAATCTTATACCCACATTTGATTGAGAAGAAGGCAAAATAACTCAGTAAGGGATGGTCCAATTTGCTCCAGTGGCGAAAAATAAATTCCTTCCTGATCCCCCAGGAGCCAATCAGATATTCCCTGGATCAACAATCCCTGGTGATGCTACCTATAAATGTTAGTATCCAGTTATATTTTTTGCATTAAGGAATGCATACATTTTTGGGGGATTTTTTTTTAACAATCTACTAGGCTGCCCAGAACCAGCTCTTACGGGAGTTTATTCCACATTTTCACTGTAAAAAAGACTTTCTGTATGTGGAGGTGAAATCTATTTGCCTCCAAACTTAGGGCTCTTTCACACTGGCAGATCCCGTAATGACCCGTTCCTTATATATCCGCTTGCTCAGTGGGGATCGCTCCGCCGATCCCTGCTGAGCCGGCAGATGACAGTGTGCAGGGACCGCCCTGTCAGATCTCCTCTCTCCTCTATGGGGGGGATCAGATGAACACGAACCGTCTGTCCGTGTTCATCCGATCCGCTCTACAGAGGGATGGAAAAATAGGATTTCCTCCGTCTGCAGAATCGGACCATAGCGGACACTGATGAGATCGGGTGTCAGCGGATGAACATCCGCTGACACCCGCTATCCCACAGGGATACATGTATGTCCCTTTTTCATCCATAAACGGTGTGAAAGGGCCCTTAAAGTGTAAGTAAACCCCCATATCGTTTTCAGCCAAGGAAGCTGCCATTGTTGCCTCTGTTTAATCTACAACTGCCATGATGCTGCACATGTGATTAGTTATGACACCAGCCATTGGATGGTTTGACAGTTTGGTTGAGAGCACAACCAATGGGAGTGTTACATTTACGGCACGTGGCGTAAATGAAATTGTTTTATGGACGGGTTTACTTCTGCTTTAAAGAATGCCCCCTTGTCTTCTGTAATGACCTGACTTCTGGAAGCAGCACTACTTCTAAGATAGAGATGCTACATGGATGTGTTCTTCCCTGGAACTGTTTCCAAGTGATAAATTACAGCACTACATGTATCAGCTACCCTGATAGTATCCCAGTAATTCTGAGATTAGGTCAGTTTTTTTTACACAGTTGTCTTACTATATCATAGAACTATTGTATACCTTTGTCTGTAGTGCCATCCATCAGCAATGGCGTGAATGGATTGGTCTGCCCAGCCTGCTACTATCCCAACTCTGATCGATGCCTAAGATATAACAATTTACAATGTACTGGGGATGAAAAACGCTGCGTGCACTATACAAGAACAGAAAATCAAGGTAAAGACATCTGTCAGATGTGGAGAAAATTGATTATTACATGTGTTTTTTGATGTGACATTTATGTGGGTGAGAGGCTCTGGATCTCTAATTTCCGACGGGAGGTGCAGCATTGATTGCTTATAAAGACTACAATGTCTCCAGCTAGGCAGCTCCCATGCACGTAGGAGCCTCATTTAGAAGAAGAAAAGCATTACATCAAATGTGTAGAGTCTATAAAGCATTTTATTTTCTCATATGCACTTTATTATCCAAAGTATTGGGACGCCTGCCTTTACACGCACATGAACTTTAACAGAATCCCAGTCTTAGTCCATAGGGTTCAATATTGAGTTGGCCCACCTTTTGCAGCTATAACAGTCAGCACTTCCAGGAGATCTCCAGGGAGAGGTAAGCCAGGTGGGAGGACTGTGGAGAAGTAGCCAGGTGGGATAGTGAAAGCGGCAGCTGCAGCCAGGCATGCTGGTAGTGCCTGAAGAGGTGGTGCTGGGATCAGTGGCCACAGAAATGTATTTGCTACACAACCCAAGGGGCCCAGGGGCCCTGCCTGTAAAGGGCTTTTGCTACAATATCTGACTGTTGCCCTTTTTGCAAGATCAATTATCTGTGCGCCAGCTAGGGTTTCTGCAAGCAAGTGTGCTGAAGGAAGAGAGAGAGAGAGAAAGAGAGAGAGAGAAGTGTATGTAGACTGTATATAAGAAAATTGTTCCTGAAGAGTTCTAGATCAAGTTGGCATCCCATAATATCCCTATTCCCTATCCAAGTTAATAAAATGCAAAAAACAAGCACTGGGCTGCAGTGGCGGCTGGTGCCCCATTTTTTTTGGAGGGGGGCAGCAAACAAACCCAAATGTTACCCAACGGGTGCCCCATCCACCAGCTATTTTACCTGCAAGCTTGCTTGGCACTTACCCCATCCAGGTCATGGTCGGCTTCTCCTCCTGGCCAATCCGGTCTCAGGACCCGCTTCCTATCCTGATTGGCTGGGAGGAGAAGCAGGAAGACAATAGCGAATGTTGATTGGGTGGGCTCAGGGCACCCCCAGCCCATCCTTTTTTAAACCAATTAGAGCCTGAGGCTCTAGTCACGTGCTTCACAACCCCCCCCCCCCCCCTGTAGAACTCTATGCTTCCGGCACCCTGCATGGAAATAGGGGCTGGGTGCATAGAGATCAGGGGGGGGTGGCGCCCCTGCGCCCCTTATGGACGGGCCACTGCTACTCGACTGTTTCTTGACTCTAGGAAGCTGTGAAGATTCGGTGCGCTTAGCTGTGCAGGGCGGGGATCCCTATTCACCAGCGGTTCCTAAATGGCGTGAACTATACACTAAATAATTATTTTTAAAAGGCTTATTAATAAAGTCCATAAACCAACTAGTCCGTTGAAGTATAACATTAATTAATGATGTTTGTGAACTTTGATTTTACTGAACTTTCCAGAACAAACATTGAAAAACAAATCACATTTGAATGGAATGATGGTTGAATGTTCTGTATAATATTTTTAAACAATTTTTTTTTTACAGGAAGGTACATTGTGATGGAAACCTTACACGGCTGCACCACCGATGAGATCTGTGAAGCCGGATCCATCCTGACAGAGGCAGATGATGAACGTAATACTTTCAGTACCATAAAAACGGATATTCGTTGCACAGTAAGCGGTGCAATCACATGGAGTAGTGCCATTTACAAATTCTTAATGATCACATATACAGCCCTCTGTGTACTGGACATTTGAAAACCATTGTCTTGTCCCAAGCCTTGGTGCAAACTTTGCTTTTTATGGCCTTTCGAATAAAAACACATGAGATCTTGTTTAAAGTAAATCTGTCATGAGCGTTGATTACCTGGCTGCTTTGGCAATACTCCAGCTTCACTACTTTCAGTATCACTTACCCAAAAAGATGCAGATCAGCAAAGTAAGACGCAGAAATTGTTATCTGCAGATTGCTCCACGTTGGTGTCTCAAAAAAAAAAGGGGGGGTTTGCCACATGGGGCCCTCTGAGCCCTTTAATAAAAAAAAAATGATATATATATATATATATATATATATATATATATATATATATATATATATATATAAGAAATAAAAAAGAACTAAAATAATATAAAAAAAATCGGGGCCCTGGGGACTACTGGGCCCTTTAATAATAATAATAACAGTAATAATAATATATATATATATATATATGTATATTGTGACAGGAAGTCAGGTAAATCTGTGGGTGTTGTCACAGTCGGGACATACATTTCTGCCTTGTTAGACAATACACCAATCATTATTAGGCGTCGGCTGCCAGAAATAGCCAGGAAGGCTAAGGGCCGTTGGAAGACTTCAGCTGTTCAGATTGAGGCAATTAAAGGCCTCTATAAAGTAGCCCAGAGGATAACCACTAATTGGCTGCGTCACTCCTAAGGCTGTGTGAACAGGAGAGCAGTGCCAGAGAGTCTCCTGATGAGGTGAGGTGACCATTGACTTGTTATAGAAAGGAAAAGACTATTGTTTGTGCTGTATGAGCAGCACTGTCTATCCAGCGGTAGGCTGTGTTAGACTTCATAGATAGGTTCCTGTGTGGAAGGTAGACGGCTAGGATTTATTTTATGTTTGGTTTTGTTTATGCTGTTTGGATGCTTGCAATTATTTTCCAGCAAGATGGAAAAATAAACCAGAAACTTTGTTTTCAACCGTCTTTGACTGCCAGTCTGTATAAATTCAGTGTGTGGTGAACCCATCCAAGGGGTCACACACCCCGCTACCGAGCTAACCCCTCACATATGGTGGAGAATGCGGGCAGTTAAAGTAAACCCAAAATGGAGGAGATGCTGAAACAGCTGGTTTTATCAAATGCAAATCAACAGCAGATGAATGCAGATTTGGAGCGAAGCATTGCAGCTCAACAGCGGAGCCTTGCAGCTCAACAACAGGCTCACCAAGAGAGCATGGCAGCTCAACAACAGGTTCACCAAGAGAGCCTTGCAGCTCACCGAAAGAGCAAGGCATGCTGGGAACAGAGACACCAGCAGCAAATGGAGGCCATCGTGACACAGCAACAAAGCCCAGCAGAGAATTGTCTGGTGTTGGAGGAGTGCAAAGACTTTGAAATATTTGATTTGTTTACTGGTATCCTTGGAAACAGTCCACCCTTAACATCTCACTGGGAGCGGTGGGATACATATTGTGAGGATCTGACCAAGTACACAAAGCTAACTAATTTGGAAACATGGGGAACAAAAGAGGTGGATTATCTTCGTCTTGATGACTTTTCGAGTCCCTATCAGGATGAAGAAGTTATCAGTAAAACCCCCACTCTTGCTCAGCTAAACAGTGAGGAGCTTTGTGAAGACCTATTTGAAAGAGTCCCCATACCTGTGCAAAAGGCTTTGAGTGGTGCTGAAATGAACATGGAGGAAATTGATCACGTGATCATAGTGGGTGGAGCCACTTGTGTACCTAAAGTTCGAGATGCAGCCAAGGAAAATACTTGTTTTTGTGGCGCTGTAGCCAAAAAACAGGAAAAGACAAATGAATACTTTTTTCAGTGTGAAAGTAGTACAAAATGTTTTGAGAAGAAATACCGCTGTGATGGGGTGTCACGGTGTTCTGATGGATCTGATGAAAAAAACTGCTGGAGACCAACAGATCCTTCTGTTTGGTGTCTTTCAAAGACTTGTTGCGTTCCTCAGAATTGGATCTGTGATGGTAAACCAGACTACATTGATGAGCCTGATGAACAAGGCTGTGAACGTATGGAATGTGGCAGTAACAAGTTCCAGTGTACTAATGGACAGTGTATTCCCTATACTATGCACTGCGATGGAGACAGTGATTGTGGTGACCATTCAGATGAACAAAACTGTACAGTCACTAAACATGTCCACTGTCAAAGTGGGGAATTTAAATGTCCATCTGGTGAACGCTTGCTAATGGAATGGAAATGTGATGGTGCAAAAGACTGTAAAGACGGAAGTGATGAAAAGGACTGTAAATTGGAGAAGATCACTTGTGAAAATGAGCAGTGGGCTTGTGCTAGTGAAGATGTATTCCGACCTTCTGGCGGTGTGATAGTCGCACGGACTGCCATGATGGCAGTGATGAAGTTCACTGCAAACTGCAGATGTGCAAAAGTAACGAGTATCAGTGTAAACATCTTAATTGTGTTCCAACTAATGCTGTTTGCGGTGGACAATCTGACTGTCTGGATGACTCAGATGACGGTGGTGCAACCTCAGTTCAAGATGAGCGTGACTCTGATGATTTAGAAGATGATGAACCTAGGGAGCGAACATCCAGCGATGTAGAAAATGATAGCAATAATCGTAATGCTAGTGACTCTGAAAATGAAGATGCTCAAAATCACATTGCCAGTGATTCGGATGATGAGCCAACCGGAAAAAAAGGCACGAATGATATTGAGGTTGGGGTAGACGAGGAAGGATTTATTTACCTTTCATTTGAAAACCCAGAGCCAGTTGACAATCCACAGTTCCTCTGGTCCAAGGACTACAAGGGAGCTCCAGGCTCAAAGAGAACAGACATTTCTACCGATGGAAATAAGTCTAAACTTATTCTAACAAACCCTTCTGAAGAAGATGTAGGCACCTATGCTGTTGAAATGCCAAATACAGATGGAGTATCTGCTAGTCACATGCTAACAACGGAAGAACTAGAGGAACTGATGCGCAAAAGCCATGATGTACGACATCTACTGATACAGAAAATCTCAGGCTGGAATGTGGAAGTACTGGAGAATGGGGATGTGCGCCTCTGGTTACAAGTAGAAAAACTGTCCTCTGATGCAGATTTGGAGATGATTCTCAATGACAAAGTCATCCAAAATACACCGAAACGAAAAATTACATTTGACAAGGAAAATGGACTTATTGAAATAATTAAGGAAGACTTTGGTGAAGAAGATAAAGGAACATATACTGCAAAAGTAGTAGATGGAAAAGCATCAAACCAGCTCATTGTTACCCTTACTGGGGAAGATTTTGATAAAGTTTATGATGAGTCCCAAAAGAAGAAGAAGAAGGCGTGGAAAAAAAAACAAGGACCACATTTTGAGGAGCAGTTGCAGTGGAAGGTCACAGAAGACTGCCACGTTATTATGATATGCAAAGTTAAAAATACCAAAACAGAGACCACGCTCAAGTGGTCTGTGGACAAGAAACCACTATCTAACGGACAATTTGATAATCAAACTGGGTCAGGGACACTTGTAATGAAAAAGTTTACAAATGAAGATAAAAGGACTTTACAAAGCTGTGGTAAAAGATAGCAGGGGAGACGACACGACTGAAATGGATCTTACCAAAGAAGGTATTGAAGATATAATGCAGGAAATTTGTAGAAAAAGTGCAATGTCTGCCTCCCCACTGAAAGGTAAAGGCACAGCTGACGGAATTAAGATTTACAGCGATGTGAAATATTTCATGGAGAGCATGAATCCTGTGTGGCACCACAAAGATAAGAAAGTGGAGTTTACTAGAGAGGTGGAAGAAGAAGAAGACAATGAAGATGACAAACCTGATATCAGTGATACCTTTTCAGAGCCAGGTTATGAAAATGATTCTGTTGAAGATTTGAAAGGAATAACTGCCGTGTCATCGAGGAAAAGACGAAAGCGAAGGTATTTCTGGGAATATAGCAAGCAATTAATGCCTTCTCAACATTAAGGGATGCTGAGACCGTCTGAATGGGACAGACACACGCTTCCCAGAAATATGTACCAGAAGAATGGTCTGCATCACGGCAAGTACACTGTGAAGAAATCTCGCAGGACAGGTGTGGAAGACCTAACTCCAAATCCAAGAAAACTTCTGCAGATTGGTGGTGAACTGCGTAAACTGAATAAAGTAATCAGTGACATAACACCCGTATCGGAGCTTCCTGTCACTGCCAGGCCGCGATCTCGTAAGGAGAAAAACAAGCTGGCTTCCAGAGCTGGCCGTCAAAAAAAGAAAGCCCAGTATGAAGCCAATAAAGTGAAGCTGTGCGGCCTGAATACTGAATATGATAAATTGCTGTTTGTGATCAATTCAATAAAACAAGAGATAATGACACAAATACAAATCCCCTGGGTGAAATGGGCTTTGGATTCTCTCCGGTACTACCTCGTGGGTAGACAGTTTGAACTGCTGACGGATCATGCCTCATTGAAGTGGAGGGCACAGACCAAAGATTTAAAGGCACAGATTGAAGATTTAAATAAGCTACAACTAAAGCTTAAAGAGACCCTAAAAACTAGCAAGGCTAGAGAAAATAACCTCACAGAAGACCTGGAAAACCTAAACCAAGAGTTGCGAACAAAGCAGAGAACCCTTAAAAAGCAACAGAAGGAAAAAGATGAAGTAAACAAGGAAAATGAAAAAATGAAAAAAAGGGTGAAACATTTGATGAGCAGCGTACAGAGCAAGTCCCTTCTGGACAGTAAACAGAGCATGATAGTTGAGCTTCAGAAGGAAATTAAAAAAATTGAATTTAGCATCGCCCCGGTGCTAAAATGGGGAATGCAGATGGGTTGTCCCGAGTGCATGCCTGCCTGGTAACCTGTGTCCCAACCCTAGGGTTGAAACAAGAGGGGGGTATGTGACAGGAAGTCAGGTAAATCTGTGGGTGTTGTCACTGCTGGGACATACGTTTCTGCCTTGTTAGACAATACACCAATCATTATTAGGCGTCGGCTGCCAGAAATAGCCAGGAAGGCTAAGGGCCGTTGGAAGACTCCAGCTGTTCAGAGTGAGGCAATTAAGGACCTCTATAAAGTAGCCCAGAAGATAACCACTAATTGGCTGCATCACTCCTAAGGCTGTGTGAACAGGAGAAGCAGTGCCAGACAGTCTCCTGATGAGGTGAGGAGACCATTGACTTTTCTGTGTGATAAAAAGTCCAAAGACTATTGTTTGTGCTGTATGAGCAGCACTGTCTATCCAGCGGTAGGCTGTGTTAGACTTCATAGATAGGTTTCTGTGTGGAAGGTAGACGCCCAGCGTGGCTAGGATTTATTTTATGTTTTGATTTTGTTTATGCTGTTTGGATACTTGCAATTGGTTTCCAGCAAGAAGGAAAAATAAACCAGAAACGTTGTTTTCAACCGTTTTCGATTGCCAGTCTGTATAAGTTCAGTGTGTGGTGAACCCATCCAAGGGGTCACACACCCCGCTACCGAGCTAACCCCTCACAATATATATATATATATGTATGTAATTTTTTTTTTTTTTTTAGAGATCCTATAAAATAAAATAGTGACTATTAGTGCCTCCTCATCAGTGAAGGAGAAAATGTACTTCTTTACAACATTTTATAATCAAAACAAAGAAAAACATTTTTATTTATTTTTTTGGTCTTCTTTTTTTTTATTATTTGTAGTGCAAAAAAATAAAAAAGACAGTGATGATTAAATTCCACCAAAGCCATTTGTGGGATAAAAATGTCATATGGGTATAGTGTCTCGTGACTGCAAAATTGTCATTCAAAGAGTGACAGAGCGGAAAATTGGCTTGGTCAAAAAGGGGGTAAAAGTACCCTGTATTGAAGTGGTTAAAAAAGAAATAAATAAAATTAAAACTTACGAATGGAGAGAGAACCAGTTTCCGGAAGTGCTAATTGATGCTGCTTCGTAAATTTGCATAAAAATTAAGCAGGTGTTCTTTATCAGTAATTCAACAGACGCCCTTGTAATTGTCGGAACAGTTATGTTTATCTTGACCTATTTCCTGCTTCACTTGTCAATGAGAAACAAAAAAAAAATTAGATTTGCTTATTCATTTTATGTAGGTGGCCAACAAAATAATTTTAGATTTTGAAGTCCCCTTGTGTATATTGCCATTGAAAGGTTATTAACCACTCTGGAAGATTTAACTTCCTTCTAGACCAGGCAATTTTTTTTGGTGAACGGCACTGTGTTTATTTCATTGACTATTGCGCGGTCGTGCGACGTACCCAAATAAAATTGTCCTTTCCCCCCCCCCCCCCCCACAAATAGAGCTTTCTTTTGGTGGTATTTGAGCACCTCTGCTTTTTATTTGTGTGCCATAAACAAAAAAAGAGCAACAATTCTGAGAACAATCAAATATATGGATAAAAAATTCAACAAACTTTATTGGTACATGTTAAAGCGGAGCTCCACCCTAAAGTGGAACTCACGCTGATCGGAAACCCTCCCCCCTCCGATGTCACATTTGACACCTTTCAGGGGGTGCAGATACCTGTCTAAAGACAGGTATTTTCACCAACTTCCGGCCACACAGTCTCGGGCATTGCGTGTGTAATGCATTACGTCACCTCCCGTCCAGTCCCGTTGTGTGCTGGGAACACTCGGCTCCCAGTACACAGCGGGAGCCAATCGGCAGGCGCAGTGTGACTCGCGCATGCACCATAGGGAACCGGGCAGTAAAGCCGGAGCGCTTCACTTCCTGGTTCCCTCACCGCCTCAGCGCCGTCCTCTGCTGCGGACGGTGCTGGACTCCAGGACAGGTAAGTGTCCTAATATTAAAAGTCAGCAGCTGCAGTATTTGTAGCTGCTGGCTTTTAATATTTTTTTCCAGGGAACATCCGCTTTAAGATCAAGAAAAAATACAATGTTAAAACACTTGATGTGGTATAACAGTAAAAATGGATAGCCATATGTCATTTTTTTTTTTTTCTGTCAGCCCATAAATGAGAAATCAGCCAATGCGTTTCGAAGATGATATGTTATAGCTTTTCTTCTTCAGGGGAAGCAATTGACTATCAAACATTGTTATATCGAAAATTAAAAGAACAGTATTAGACAATATCTATATAAGTATACGTCTGATATAAATTATTAATGATGTATATTAACACCAGCCAGTGGAAACAGAGGAATTGCATACAGAACCGCATCATATAAAAGAACTTTGCTGTTGTGTGTTGCCAAAAGGTCACCAGGTAATGGATGCCCAGGTTCACCACTCCAGGCCCACTGAGGGACAAGTGGGCTTCACAGGTATGTCCTAAACTGTGAATTACATAAGTAATGAAATGATGGGGTATAATATTTAGTACAAAGACCAGTGGGGGGTTATTCATAAACTGGTTCCAAATTATTAATGCTATCATGCTTACTAGTGTCATAAAAATGACTGGGGTTCCATCATGGACGCCAGAAAAAATTATGTTCTGAGCTTTACGACGGGTCTGCAGCACCCACTGTCATTTTGGACATGGACGAAACAGAGTTTAAAATATAGTAGTGTTCCTCAAAGAGATAAGAATTCTTGGGGAAAAAAAAAATGAAAAACCATGTGTAGCACCTTATAGTGTGCTAGAATAGGTTAATTGTTAGTTTCAGGAAATTTGGCCTGGCTGAGAGCCAGGCCTGGGTTGTATCTGAGTCGGGGCTGAGTGACTCAGGGGGTAACCTCTGGTAACTCCCCCTGCTCTCTGGAAGCAGAAGAAGCTTCCAGAAGTAGAGGGTGGAGTTTAGCAGGAGCTTCTTGGAGTATTGACGAGGGCCCCAGCCAATCCCTTCAAAAATGGGCTGGCAGAGGGCAGGTACCGCATAAATAATGGGTCATGCCAGCAGGGGCAGTCGGGTGGAAGATGAGTGTTCAGGAGGCTGTTGGTGACCCTTGAGGGTGCCCTCTAGACTGGGGGGTGACCTTGGGCTCGATTGCTGGAGGGACCCAACACAAAACACGGGGGATATCCTTCCCAAAAGCACAGGAGCAAGGAGAGGACAGCAGGAGCAGGTCAGCACGTCCAGGAGAGTCATCTGGGTGGGCTGGTGAGTGTGCAGTTTGGGAGGACTGAGGAGAATTGGCCAGGAGGTCTAGTGAAAGGGGCAGCTGCCTCCAGGCAGGCTGGCAGTGCCTGAAGAGGTGGTGCTGGGATCAGTAGCCACAGGGCTGTAAAGCTGGATACTTTTTTCTGCACACGTAAAGGGTGACATGGGTTCCAAAGGGCTATTGCTTAAGTGCTTTTTTTTTTCTCATTAACCATCAGTGTGCCAGCTGAAGTTTTGCAAGCAAGCTCGTGCTAGAGGAAGAGAGAGTGTGTGTGTATACAGACTGTATATAGGAAAGTTGTCTAAAGTAAAGTGGGCATCCCATAATACCTTTTCTCCCCATCCACGTTTTATACCCTTAATAAAATACGGAAATAACAGTTCTGGAATATTTTATGACTCTGGGAGACTGGAATTTTGAGTTATGCAAAAGAAGAAAGATATGGACAGCCGCACTCCAATATCTTAAAAAGACGTGCCCTTTATTGGGTAAAAGAAAAATGCACTACAGGTATCAGCACACAGTGGGAAAAACAGCTGACGCGTTTCGCATTGGATATCAATGCTTAGTCATAGCTACGGTAGCCTCTTTTGCATATCCCGTGCATTGCCGGCACCCATTGGTTTCTGAGTGGACATTGATTGTTCTAGTGTGCTCACCTGGAGCGGCAGCCTTCCTACCTGGAATTTTGAGGTGCCTGGCTGCGCAGGGTGGGGGATCCCTTTTCACCTGCAACTCCTACATGGGGTGCGCTACATGTGCAATAAAAATAATCACATTTAAAGGGGTTGTAAAGGTAAAAGTTTTTTCACCTTAATCCATTCTATGCATTAAGGTAAAAAACATTGGTGGATTAGCGGGCCCCCCGTTTACTTACCCGACTCCTCGAAAGTCTTGCAGGCTTTTCACCCGGCTTCTCGGCTCATTCATTGGCTGATTGAAAGCAGCGCAGCCATTGGCTCACGCTGCTGTCAATCACATCCAACGACTCGGTGCGCCAGGGGGCGGGGCCAAGTGATACAGTGAGCGTCTATAGCCGCTGGCTGTATTACTGGAGCGCGCCCGCAAGAACTAACCACCATGCAAGCTCGCTCACATGAAGGTGGTTAGTTCTTGCGGGGGGGGAGCCGAGACAGCCGCAGTGGGACCCCAAAAGACCAGGTTCGGGGCCACTCTGTGCAAAACGAGCTGCACAGTGGAGGCAAGTATAACATATTTGTTATTTTAAAAAAAATAAAAAAATATCTTTTAGTGTTCCTTTTTAAAGCTAAAAAGTATTTACCAAGGTTTTATTTGGTCTGTGGTTTTGATAGAAGCCAATATAATGAGCAGAAGTCTGGTTCTGCCAGTTAGCGTGTAGGCAGGTACAGTCAACATCCTTCACTGTAGGTGCCGCATGTTCAGAACAGCAATGCAGCTAGGGGAGGAATTCAAGAGAACTGGGTTTCCTTATGATTTTCTTGGTCTTCTGGAGCAGCAATCTGATTGGCTTTGCTGAATCCCGGTGACCCTGGTGGCCATCTTGGGTCACACAGTGTCTTTTTTTTAAGTCTCTGCATCAGGGTTTTGGCACGCATTGTATGAATGGATAGTGCAGGGACAGGATACCCTTTTTTCAGGGACAGCACTAGCAGTAGGGAAAGGTTCCAGAAGTAGGAGCTTATCTTAAAGCCCCATTGCGCTCTCCTTGACAGGCGCAGTGTTTTGTTTGGGCCTACACACTGCTGGCTCTCGGGTCCAAGTGTTGCAATGGCCTTGGTCTTGTGAGCTTTCCTGCTGGGCCTGTTGTATCTGTTCTGCAATACATCATTTCTGCAATTTCGGGATTGGGGTATTTTCTGCCGCCGCACCATGCTGCACACACCCAACAAGTGGTCCTCAGGGTTGATCTTGGCCTGAGTCCATAATTTTAAAGGAAAGATTAAGAGCTCTAGCTACTGATTGTACCAATCCACCCAACTTGGGGGGGTGTGATCGAAGGGCTGAAGCATTTATGGTATTTGCAGTGGACTCTCCCTCCAGGCCGGATTTTTAAATGCAACCATATTTTTATGAGTACATGTTCCGGTCTGATAGCCAACATATTCCAATCCATAGCTTGATCTCTTTATTTGAAAAAAGTGTTTTTATCCTAATGGATGTAATGTGACTAATTCATCTTCTGTACACAATATTATAGTTATGATTGGTCAAATGATGGTTATTCTCTTCTGCATTTGTGTGGATTTTTAATAAAGTAATGTTATCATATCAAGACTTCTACACAGAACAAAAAGCCCCTCTCTATCTATAAGGCCTGATGTAAGCAGTTATTGGTATTATCCGGTATGAGGGCTGTTCCACCTGCTCCTCTGCCCACCTGCATATCTGCCCCAACGCGTTTCAATCTGCTAGTAGTTTATTCTTTTTAGTCTATTCGTGATAGTCATTTAGCCGTTTTTGACAGAACTAAGTAACAGCTGTGTAGTTTCTGCTGAGCAGGATTTATAAACTCAGCCACTTTATTAGGTAAACCTTGCTAGTACCAGGTTGCCTTCAAAACTGCCTTAATTCTTCGTGGCATAGATTTAACAAAGTGTTGGAACATTCTTTAGAGATTTTGGTCCATATGGACATGCAGTGGCGGCTGGTGCTCAACCTTATTTTTGGAGGGGGCGGTGGCAAACAGACCTGGCCGGCCCCCTTACTCGCACCCCCTGCTGGATCCTCTACACCAGGGGTCTCAAACTCAAATTACCTGAGGGCCACAAGACAAGTTTTCATATGCCATGGGGGGCCGCATGCAAACTTTCAAACTTCAAAAACAACAGTACTGGTGTCAGCGAACACATTATTAACCCCCAGCACTGGTGTCAGCAAACACATTATTACCCCCAGCACTGGTGTCAGCGAGCGCATTATTACCACCAGCACTGGTGTAAGACAGGGTTTGACAAATTTGCTTGGAATCTAGGAGCCAGCTAAAAAAGTTAGGAGCCAGAAAACGCACCCCGTCCCGACGAGCTTGCGCGCAGAAGTGAACACATACGTGAGCAGCGCCCGCATATGTAAACGGTGTTCAAACCACACATGTGAGGTATCGCCGCGATTGGTAGAGTGAGAGCAATAATTCTAGCTCCTCTGTAACTTAAAACATGCAACCTGTAGATTTTTTTAAACGTCGCCTATGAAGATTTTAAAGGGTAAAAAAGTTTGTCGGCATTCCACAAGCGGACACAATTTTGAAGCGTGTCATGTTGGGTATGAATTTACTCGGCGTAACATTATCTTTCATAGTATTAAAAAAAATGGGGATAACTTTACTGTTGTCTTATTTTTTAATTAAAAAAAGTGTAATTTTTTCCCAAAAAAGTGCGCTTGTAAGACCGCTGCGCAAATACGGCGTAACAGAAAGTATTGCAACGATCGCTATTTTATTCTCTAGGGTGTTAGGATAAAAAATATATATAATGTTTGGGGGTTCTAATTAGAGGGAAGAATATGGCAGTGAAAATAGTGTAAAATGACATTAGAATTGCTGTTTAACTTGTAATGCTTAACTTGTAATACCAACGGCCACCACCAGATGGCGCCAGCTCACATCTGGTGGTAATAACTTGTAATACCAACGGCTCCCCACCAGATGGCGCCAGCTCCCCTCACTTCCACCCTGCCTGTGGGCCATTTATAACTGGTCCGCGGGCCGGTACTTTGAGACCACTGCTCTACACTATCGCAGTACTCTGCGCCCCAAGCCCACCCTTTTATTGAAGCCAATTAAAGCCTCAGATTAGGTGGCCGGATTCCCCGCTGCCCGTGCCTCCTGCATTACACGGGCTGCTACTGTTGACATGATGGTATCATGCAGTTGCTGAAGATTTGTCGGCTGCACATCCATAAAAAGAATCTCCTTTTCCACCACATCTCAAAGGTGCTCTATTGGATTGAGATCTGGTGACTGTGGAGGCCAATGGAGTACAGCGAGAACATTGTCATGTTGAAGAAACCAGTGGTGAGATGATTTCAGCTTTGTGATATGGTGCAGTATCTTGCTGGAAGTAGCCATCAGAAGATGGGTAGACTGTAGTCATAAAGAAATGTATATGGTCACCAACAATACTCAGGTAGGTCGTGGCATTTAAACAAAACCCATTTGATACTAAGGGGCCCAAAGTGTGCTAATCGTTGATACAAGGCAAGATGGATCCATGCTTTTATGTTGTTTACGCCAAATTCTGACCCTCCCATCTGAAATCAAGACTCATCAGAACAGGCAACAGTTTTTACGATCTTCTATTGTGCAATTTTGGTGAGCCCGTGCAAATTATAGTCTGTTTCCTGTCCTTAGATGACAGGAGTGGTACCCAGTGTGGTTTTCCACTGCTGTAGCTAGACATGTGGGAAAAATGTGTTTTGTTTCGGATAGGTACGTTTTATGTTACTAATTTTGTTTTATTGATTAATTTCTGAATTTGCTTTTGTTTTCAATTTAGTTGTGTTTGTTAATTTTCTAGCGAATTTCAAATTTTCAGAACGATTCAAATTCGGATTGGTCAATAAACGTTTCGAATTCTGTGTGAAGAACAGCTGGTTGTTAAAGAAGCAGGTTGCCGTGTCCTTAACAACCGACAACAAAAATGTTTTTAAAAAAACGGTGTTGGGTCCCCCCAAAATCCAAACCAGACCCTTGGCCAAGCATGCAGCTCGGCAAGCAATGAAAGGTGGGTGGAAAACAGTGAGCACCTCCCCCCCCCACAAACCATACAAGGCCACATGCCTTCAACATGTTGATGGGGTCTCTTCCCTAAAACCCTGTGCAGTGTTTGTGGGGGTCTTATTGGAATCTGGATACCCCTTGTAACAAGGGAGCCCCCAGATCCTGCCCTCCCCCCACATTTGTATGAGTATTGTATCTTTACTTTTACGCTTTTTTTGGTGAATGTGTATACTATGTACCACATACTCAATCACATGGGGGGGCAGGATCTGGTGGCCCCCCTTGTTAAAGAGGGATTCTAGATTACAATAAGCGCCCCGATCCAAAGACCCCAACAACCAACATGGTTGTGGGAAAGTGGCCCTTGTCACAATCAACATGGGAATAAGGTGCTTTGGGATATGAGGTAGAGCCCCCTATGCCCCAAAGCATTATATTGGAAAGCCCAGTAAGGATTTCACCACTTTGGTTTCAGTCTGATGTAAATAAGTTATTACTGGCTTGTGAAAGTATCTGATCAAGCTGATCCTTGTTAGATCAGATGCTTTGAAGGCCAGAGAAGAGGTCTGGGGTCTAAACCCCAGAACACTCAATACAGAGGACCTGTAATGGCCCACGCTATCACAAGAGATGTTAGTCCCTTCTGATAGCAAGAATGTTGACCTAAAATAAAAAAATAAAAATAAAAAAGGTACAGTGTTAAATTTAAATAAAATCAAAAATTTTAAGAATATGTTGCATAAGTTTTCAGCGGTTTTGAGTGGCAGTGACTTTCACTGCTGGTGACGAGCATGGCTAACTGTGATGTCACATGCCTGTAGAATGGGCAGTAGACCACAAGCTTGTGAATATTTACTTTAAATTAGGTAAACTTTAAAAAATTCACAAGCCAACTAAGTTGGCGCTTGTAGCCTTGGGGTGCTCTATGTCAATATGGTGGGGTACAAGTGCTGGGAACGATCACTATTCATCTATTAATAAAATTACCCAGAACAATATACAGTAACAACAAAACAAAGCCTGACTCGCACTCCTGACCTACATTTCCTAATCGCTCTCTGTAATTGTTGGCTTTCCTCCAGTATGTATTACGTATGATAGATTGTTGGCTTTCCCTTAGTATGTATTTTCTGTTGCAAATTTTACGATAATGTTGATGGCACATTCCTGCGAGAGTCACCACATTCTCGAAAGGCTAAGCTAATTCTATGTAGTGTTACCCCCATAAGGGCAGCTGAATATTGCTTGTCCTCTTGTGCTGCCCTGACCCTGAGAACTTCCCAGCCCTTCTGACACTCTAGGTTCTTATCCCTTTTATATAAACCACATACACAATGTAAACTGAATTCAACAGACTTCTGTATTGACCAAGACAAGTGGTGGGTGCAAAAAGGTGTCAGTCAGCCAAACCCTGGGACAGCACCCAAGACTGGTCGAGTTGGACACACAGTAGTTAGGTATGTACAGAATAGCAACGAACAGTATTGGATAATAACAATTGAATATGCACGAATAGTAGACACTAAATAATTGAATGGGCCCAGACAGCTCAATGGTGGTGGAGGAGGGGGGCGGGCTGTGACTAGAATAAGGCTGGCCTGCAGGGAACTCTACTCCTATAAAAGGCAACAGGGCTGGACTGGGACAAAAATTTGGCCCTGGACTTCATCCAGACCGGCCCACTTTAATTCAATAAAATGCCCCCACATCCATTATTGTATATCATGAGAGGGTGAGAGAGAGGGAGGGTTGAGGGAAAGGGGTGAGAGAGGAGGGTGAGTGTAAGAAAAAGAGAGTGAGTGTAAAAGAGAGGGGGTGAGGCGTTTTTTAGGCGCTTTTTGGCTAAAAATGGCGCCTGTAAAGCGACTGAAAAACGCTTCCCAGCCTGAGTGCTTTCACACTGGGGCGCTGCCAGGGCAATAAAAAAAGTCCTCCAAGCAGCATCTCTCTTTTAAAAAAACGGCCCACTGAGCCATCGGCCCACCGGGAAACTCCCTGTAGTCCCTATGGCCAGTCCATCCCTGAAGGGCAAATGGGTCAAGCAGTATTGGGGTCAGCTTACACCCTGCAGGTAATGGGATAAGGGTATTCCTAATGTCAAGCCTGAACACAGTCTTCTTGGGCATGTTGGAGCTCAAAGAGGTTGAACAGAGAGCTCCTCAGGAGAAAAGGGAGGATTAAAGCAGTCAGCAGGTAAATAATGGGTACAGCAGATGTGGTAAGTTCCTCTGTAATCTGGGTTATGATGTCTGCATTAAGTGTCTATGTTCTGTATGGAATTTGGGATAAGCCTGCTTACCAAATCCTGAAGTAAGTTGGCTCACACTGGAAACGATTCAGGGTCTTTACCCCACAAGCAAACGCCCCCCTCCTGAACAATACCAGGCCACATGCCCTCAACATGTTGATGGGTCCTCTGTTAAAGGGGGCTTCCAGATTCTGATAAGCACCCTGCCCACAGACCCCCACAACAACGATCAGGGTCGTGGGGGAGAGGCCCTTGCCTTCATTAGCACAGGGACAAGGTGCTTTGAGGTGGGGGGGCAGAGCCCTGCCCCAAAGCACCCCCCAGCATGATGAGGGCATGTGGCCTGGTATGGTTCAGAAAGGAAGGGGGGCTCTCGCTCATCTGCCCCCCCCCCTCCTCCCTGGCCCAGTATGGACTTTCAGCTGTCAGTGGGGAAGCCTGCTGTATGCGCAAGAGT
This sequence comes from Rana temporaria, assembly GCF_905171775.1. Taxonomy (NCBI): domain Eukaryota; kingdom Metazoa; phylum Chordata; class Amphibia; order Anura; family Ranidae; genus Rana; species Rana temporaria. The sequence goes on along the minus strand of NC_053498.1, from coordinate 21,542,300 downwards.
CACTAATTAATAAGGACGTGGTGGCCAGCTTCCCAGCCCACTCCTTAACAACCAGCTATTCGTCACACAGAATTTGAATCGGTTGATCATTTTTGAATGAATCGGTCCAAAAATTTTGAATTAGTTAGAAAATTATTAAGAACAAAATTAAATGAATTTCAACAAAATTCATTACTATTTAATTTGGAGATTCCGATGCATCTGAATAACCAAAAATGTGTCCGAATTTATATTCGGACCAAAACTAATTGCACACGTCTAGCTGTAGCCCATCTGCTTCAAGGTTTGATGTGTTGTACAATCAGAGATGGTATTCTGCATACCTTGGTTGTAACGAGTGAATATTTAAATTACTGTTGCCTTTCTATCATCTTAAACCAGTCTGCCCATTCTCCTTTGACCTCCGACATCAACAAGGCATTTTCCTCCACACAACTGCCACTCAGCGGATATTTTCTCTTTTTAGGACCATTCTCTGTAAACCCGAGTGATGGTTGTGCATGAAAATCCCAGTAGTTTTTGAAATACTCAGAATAGCCCATCTGGCACAAACAACCATGCCACGTTCAAAGTCACTTCAATCCCCTTTCTTCCCAATTCGCAATGCTCGGTTTGAACTTCAGCAATTTGAGTTACCAAGCAGTTGAACAGGCGTACCTAATAAAGTGGCCAGTGAGTGTATAAACCCTGGCTCAAACGGTCTACGGGAAGTTTATAGTACCTGCTGCATGTGAAACATGGTCCTCTGCTAAACCCTTGTGTAAAAAAAAAGTTTTGCTAATTTTTAAGGTTTGTGAAACAAGCAGCACTGCTAAAAAGAGATACATTGACGATTATGCAACTGCCTTCCTATCTGTCTGATCTCTAACCACTTCCTGTTTACAAAAGGCAGCAGATTGAAGTGGTTATACCACTACTGCTTCGTCACGATTCTGGTATTGTCTTTTAGAGCCCACGATTCTCTTTTATGAAAAAGTAATCTGAATGGCCATACAGCTGCTGGATTACTTTTACAGGCAACAGAAGCCCCCCACCACCTTTACTAGGCTCTCCTATCCTATCAGGAAGCCCAGTAAGGATGTGACCAGCATGATTTGGTTCCCGTGATACAGTGTGACATCAGAAACTGGAAGAAAAGATGATTTTGTCACTTTGGTTTTAGTCTGATGTAAACAAGCCATTACCAGATTGTGAATGCATCTGATCAAACCTGGTCTTGGTCCTGGTCCTGGTTAGATCAGATGCTTGGAAGGCCAGAGGAGAGATGTGGGGTCTAATTGACCCTAGATTGTTCCATAAAGAGGATCTGTAATGGCCCATGCTGTCACAAAGGATGACCATAGTGCCTTCTGATAGCAAGGATGTTGACCCCAAAAAATAGGTAAAGTGTTAAATTTAAATAAAATGAAAGATATTTTTTTTTTTAAAGCAGATGTTGGATGAGGTTTCAGTGTTTTTGAGTGGCAGTGAGGCTCACTGCTGGTGACAAGTATTGCTAACTGTGATGGCACATGCATTTAGAATGGAAAGTAGATCACAAGCTTGTGAATATTTACTTAAAGCGGGGGTTCACCCTAAAACTACTTTCTAGTATTACAATGTCCCGACACATTACAATACAATTATGACTATTTTGTTTTTTTTTATGCTGTACATACCTCGGTACAGCTAATTCACCCGCGGCTTTCGGGTTGCGAATCCCGCGGGAGTGGGCGTTCCAAACTTGCTGGTGATTGACGTGATGACCAAAAACGAGCTCCCCCCGTCGCGTAAGCTGTGTCACGATTGCCGAAAGGAGCCGAACGGCGGTGCGCAGGCGCAGTATAGCGCCGACTCGCCGTTCGGCTTCTTTCGGCAGGAACGCCCACTCCCGCGGGATTCGCAACCCAGAAGCCACGAGTGAATTAGCTGTACCAAGGTATGTACAGCATAAAAAAAAAAAATAGGCATAATTGTATTGTAATGTGTCGGGACATTGTAATACTAGAAAGTAGTTTTAGGGTGAACCCCCGCTTTAACTTGGGTAAATTTTAAGAATTTACAAGCCAACTAAGTTGGTGCTTGCAGCCTTGGGGTGCTCTGTGTCAATATGGTGGGGTACCGAGAGCTGGGAATGATCACTATTCATCTATTAATAATAATATTAACCAGAACAATATACAGTAACAACAAAGCAAATCCTGACCTACATTTCCTAATCGCTGGCTGTAATTGTTGGCTTTCCTCCGGTATGTATTTTATATGCTAGATTGTTGGCTTTCCCTTAGTATGTATTATCTGTGCCAAATTTTAAGATAATGTTGATAGCCCAATCCTATGAGAGTCATCACATTCCCGAAAGGCTAACCTAATTTCATGTAGCGTTACCCCCCAGGGCTCAAGTCCTGCGGGAACGCAGTTCCTGCACTTTTCTCACAGCAGGAACTCAGTTCCCTTTGCAGGACTAGAGCAGCCAAGCCGGCCGAGCCAATCCTTCACTAAGCGGCGATGCCCAGCTCAAGTCACTGTCAGGGGCAGGCGAACCTTAGTAATCCTTTATGTTACTGGCCGCTTCCTGTATATGGATTCATCGGGTAGTGTGCGGGTATTCCGTCACTTCCTCGATCCCACAATGTCTCCTGGGAGCTTTTGTCATTGTTCCCAGGAGACATTGTGGAGGTCTGCCGCGAGTTATCGCGGGATTTAGAAATATTTAGAAAAAACAAACAAACATGCAGTTTAGTAATTATGCAAATGAGCGTATCATTTTTTTTTTTTTTTGGTGGGGGAGTGGATCTTGGGTGGGATACCCACACTTTTTTCCCCAGGACTTGACCCCCTCATTAGGCCTCCTCATCAAACAAGTGAAGGAGGAAAACTTCTGCCATCTTCCCACAACTCAAAACCTGTTAGCGGAAAAACCAATGGTTGCATTCCCAAACAAAACATGTGTGGATTCACTGGAAAAGTTGCAAAAGGAGTTCCAATGTAGATTTAAAGATCTTCATCTCCATGAACAGGACATACAGCTTTTCCGTAACCCATTTTCTATTGACATTGAAAATGTGGCTACAATTTACCAAATGGAATTGGCTGAACTGCAGACTTGTGACTCTCTGAAAGACGCATTCAAGTCAAGCAGCCTTCCTAATTTCTATGCATCTCTCCCCTCTGAGACATATCCTAATCTCAGGAGCCATGCACTTAAAATGGCAACTATCTTTGGCAGCACATATGTCTGTGAACAGACTTTTTCCAGAATGAAACATTTGAAATCTCCAACCAGATCTAGACTAACTGACGCACACTTGCATCACTTGTTACGACTAGCAGTGACAAATATGGAACCGGACATTGACCATCTCATTAGCCAAAAGCAGGCCCATAGTTCCCATTGAAATACTGTTAAGTTTGTTGGTTTAACTTTACTTGTTATTCATTTTAAATATTGTATTTGTTCCCATTTTGTTTTTTTCACTTCAAAATAACATATGTGCAGTGTGCATAGGAAATTGTTCATAGTTTTTTTATAGTCCGGCCCTCTAACGGTCTGAGGGACAGTGGACCGGCCCCCTGTTTAAAAAGTTTGAGGACCCCTGCTCTACACTATCGTAGTACTCTGCGCTCCAAGCCCTCCCTTTTATTGAAGCCAATTAGAGCCTCAGATTAGGTGGCCGGATTCCCCGCTGCCCGTGCCTCCTGCATTACACGGGCTGCTACTGTTGACATGATGGTATCATGCAGTTGCTGAAGATTTGTCGGCTGCACATCCATAAAAAGAATCTCCTGTTCTACCACATCTCAAAGGTGCTCTATTGGATTGAGATCTGGTGACTGTGGAGGCCATTGGAGTACAGTGAGAACATTGTCATGTTGAAGAAACCAGTGGTGAGATGATTTCAGCTTTGTGATATGGTGCAGTATCTTGCTGGAAGTAGCCATCAGAAGATGGGTAGACTGTAGTCATAAAGAAATGTATATGGTCACCAACAATACTCAGGTAGGTCGTGGCATTTAAACAAAACCCATTTGATACTAAGGGGCCCAAAGTGTGCTAATCGTTGATACAAGGCAAGATGGATCCATGCTTTTATGTTGTTTACGCCAAATTCTGACCCTCCCATCTGAAATCAAGACTCATCAGAACAGGCAACAGTTTTTACGATCTTCTATTGTGCAATTTTGGTGAGCCCGTGCAAATTATAGTCTGTTTCCTGTCCTTAGATGACAGGAGTGGTACCCAGTGTGGTTTTCCACTGCTGTAGCTAGACATGTGGGAAAAATGTGTTTTGTTTCGGATAGGTACGTTTTATGTTACTAATTTTGTTTTATTGATTAATTTCTGAATTTGCTTTTGTTTTCAATTTAGTTGTGTTTGTTAATTTTCTAGCGAATTTCAAATTTTCAGAACGATTCAA